>NW_026112269.1:167500-170000 GCF_024679095.1 Eriocheir sinensis
TTTCTATAATAACTTCCGGTTTTCCCACAAAAATATGGAATAAATCATAACTTGTAACAAAACGTGAAGTATTCCGTAATTTTCCTTTCTTCGTATTTACACAAGAACATTAATCGTCTTTCGCCGCCAGATGTTTCCTCGGCAGGAAATCAGCGAAATTAAACTCAAACGAAAATGAAGTGAAAGAGGAGAATTAATTGATAAAAAAGACAAGAAATACTTTTCCACTTTTCTCCTTCTTTTCTTCTTTCCTGTTCTGCCCTTTTTCACATGCTTTTTTTCTCTTCCTATTCATCTTCTTTTTCACATTCATCTGCATCCCTTTTTTCCTTTCTTCCCTCCCTTCCTCCTCAAGCCTCAGTCGTATCCAAACACAATTCTTACCTAATTTTCCTTTGTTCTTTCCTTCTTGTCTTCCTCCGTGCACTTCCCTTTTCACCCTTCTTTCCCCTCTTTATCCATCTCACCCTTTGTCCCCTCAGCAGCGTCCCCTTCTTTCATAATTCCCTTTTTCCCCATCCGCCACATAACTCTCTATTATTCTCTTTCTTTATTATTATTCATTATTATTATTCTTCTGTTTCTCCCTACTCTTCTTTTTACTCTATTTCCTCCTTTTTTTGGGGGCTTGTGGTGCAGTGGTTAGCACACTCGGCTCAACCGAGAGAGCCTTTCGATTCCGGGCGGAGTGGAAAAATTTGGGCGGCTTTTCCGATACCCTACGCCCCTGTCCAGCCAGCAGTGAATGGGTACCAGGTATTAATCGGGGGTTGTGTCCCGTCTCCTGGGATGTGCTCCCTTCTATAATTCCTTCCCCTTCTGTCTCTCTCTGGCATATGACCAAAACCAACGAATCAGCCCTAACTCCTTTCTCTGCCTTCTGTTTTCATTTCTCCTGTTCTTTTCAATAATGTCCTTCTTCCTATTCTCTATCTTCTCTACTCTCTTCTCGTCTCTGTTTTCCTACGAATATCTCTACCCAGTACTCTCCTCCCTTTCTCCTCTCTCCTTTTTATTCTCTCCTTATTATTATTATTATTATTATTATTATTATTATTATTATTGTTCTCCTCCCATCATTTCCTCACTCTCAATAACATGACGGGGTCTTGGATATTTATGGCGTCCACTAAACCATTTGTTGTTAATTTTTTCCAGGGCTTTTTATGAATGTTCCGTTTTTTTTGTGTGTGTGTGTGTTGAGGCTGCTCTGATTTCTCCTGTGTGTCAAACTAAACTATTTCAATGTTGTTTTATATTTTTACTTTTGTTGTTTATATTAGTTTTTAAGATTATTTTGCATGTCGACTGAAATTTGTGGAAGTAATCAGCCCTAACTCTACTTCTGCCTTCTGTGTTTCATCTCCTGCCTATTTTCAATAATGTCCTATTTTCATTAGTTTTCTCGTTTTCTTTTCAATAACAGTTTTTTTTTCTGAAATAAAGTCGTTGGATTCTGTTTTATCACTTTTTGTATCACTGTTTTCTTTTCTTTTTCTCTGCTAAATTTTGTTTTTACAATGTTCAGTGTTCGGCTGATGCAGGTTAAGGTATTTATGGTTTTCTTTTTAGCTTCTCTATTTTTTCATTGTTGTTCTCTTCCATCAGGTGGCCGGTGAATGCAGTTTGAATTCTATAGTTATGTTCTTCATTTTAACGTTGTCATTGTTTTCCTTCCCGAGCAATTCATTATTTTTTCCTTTTAATTATTTGAGGGGGCGAAGGTGCGCACAGGTTTTCTTTATTTTTTTCGTTCTTTTTGTTTTACTTTTTTTCACATATTGCCATGCTACTGCTATGACATTGCTTTTTTCTCTTTCTTTGCAATTAATATTCTTTTTTTCTTCTTTTTTTGGGGGGTGGGTAGGTGAGGGAGGAAATTGAAGATTTGCATGTGTTTAATTTTTTTCTTCTACCTCTTTCATCTATAAGTATTATGACATTTATTTATCTGTTTGCTCTTCATCATTTTCTCTATTTTTAGAGCAAAGGTGTGCAAGTGTGTCTCCTTTTTTGTGCTCGTTCTCTCATTGCTTTGGCTTTTATATCTCCTAAGTGCTGTATTTTTTTTCTTTGTCTGCTGTTTCTTTTTTTTCTTTTATCTTTCTTTTCTCCGTCCAGAGCCTCGCGAGTCAAGGTTGTAGTTTAGCGAAGCCTGAAACGTTTCCTGCCGTACACGACCCCGCTGGCAGAGAGAGAGAGAGAGAGAGAGAGAGAGAGAGAGAGAGAGAGAGAGAGAGAGAGAGAGAGAGAGAGAGAGAGAGAGAGAGAGAGAGACGGCCAGAAAGGCAAATGCAGATATAGAGACAGACAGACAGCCTAACAGACAAAAAGCCAAATGCAGATTGATTCATAGGTAGACAGACAGACAGACAGACAGGCAGACACGCTGACAGACAAGCAGAAAAAAGAGGGAGAGACATAAATAAGCTTCATATAGACAGACAGACAAACTGGACGACTGACCGACGGATTGCTTGACTAAGAGACTAACGAAGCA
>NW_026112270.1:0-172823 GCF_024679095.1 Eriocheir sinensis
TGCTGGGTGAGCTAGGACGTGATACATAGGCAGTAGTTTTCTAGAGTGAGGGCGTTTTTTTGTGGTTCTGGAAATGATTGTAATGGACTTATGAATTAAATTAATGTTGAGTCGGTGTGTATTACATTGTGTAGGGGTGAGTGAGAGGTGTGACTGCATGCTGGGATGAACAAAGGTATAGAGTAGTCTGAGCTGTATTAATGGTGAGTGAGCATGAGAGGGGTGTGCTGCAGTGTAGAGGGGTGATGTAGAGGGTTACAGACTGCTGGGGTGAGGCAAAGTGTGGTACAGAAGTAGTTTGGACTGTGTTACTTCGGGGTTGTGCTGACGGTGGTCCCTCAGCCGTCACTTCGAACAAATGGCCTTGTATTGTACCTAATTATGCCTTTTGAACCGTGAAACAGAGATGGCATATCAAACTTGCGTTGATGTCTCTCTAGGGTCAAAGTTGTCTGGGGTTAAGCTGGGAGTAAGCAGGGGTGAGTTACAGCGTATAAAGGGGTTTCATTGGGTTACTAGTGCGGGGGTTAGCTGGCGTGGGGCATAGAGTGACATTTTGGACTTGGGGAGGTCCTGGGTTTGTGTTCTCAAGCATTTCACACTTTCGCTGCGACTATTTTCTAAAACCACAAACAAGATACATCGGGTTCTCATGTGTGTTCCTACCGTTCTCATGGCGTAGAAAGAAACCTTGTCAGATTAAAACCAGGGTCATGAAACCACCACCCTTGGAAATAACTGCAGCGTCTATGAAACTTTTAAAATCATGTAGCAATAAGGCATGTGGGTTTCTGGTGCTGGTTGTCTGATGGTCCGTAGAGCAGTTTCTCCTGATGTCAGTCTTACACCATCTTCTGTCTGTTTGTCTCCTCTTTCCTCTCTCCTACCGAAAAATATGTTAGATCCACTTTACTTTTTTCTGTACTTGGATAGGACGTGTGTGTGTGTGTGTGTGTGTGTGTGTGTGTGTGTGTGTGTTGGAGGAAAGAGTTAACCATAGGCCGGTAGTTTAGTCAGATTAGGATGGAAATGGATGGTAATAGGCGTGTATGTATGTATGTATGTATGTATGTATGTATGTATGTGTGTGTGTATGTATGTATGTATCAATGGGTGAATGTAATTGTCTTTATTTATGTTTTTGATATATATATGTATATATCATAATATGTATGTGTGTATGAATAAATAGATAGATATTTAAGTAAATAAATAATCATATACATAATACATATAAAAGAGAGAGAGAGAGAGAGAGAGAGAGAGAGAGAGAGAGAGAGAGAGAGAGAGAGCCTGCATGCTGAGGTAGGCGCCAGCTGGATAGATACTAAGGGGGGGAGGGGTGAAGGGGGCCTGGCAGGGGGCCAACTCGAACTCATGCACAGGAAAGTCTCTCTCTCTCTCTCTCTCTCTCTCTCTCTCTCTCTCTCCTCTCCGCCTCCTCCTCTTCCTCCTCCTTCTTTTCCCTTCCTCCCCCTCCTCTTGCTTTGGCACCTTTTTTGGAAGGAAACTTGCCGCCGTGTCAAGGCCAGTCGAGTTACGGCCATCAGGAGTTTCTTTACCTCCGCCTCGTAAAGCAGTGCCAATAATAGTTGTGGCAGTAGTAGTAGTGGCAGTGGCAGTAGTTGTAGTAGTAGTAGTAGTAGTAGTAGTAGTAGTAGTAGTAGTAGTAGTAATTGTAGTAGTAGTGGTAGTAGCAGTAGTAGAAGTAGTAGTAGTTGGCCACTCCTCTGACCTCTATTCAAGAGCAGCAAGTAGCGGGCTTTTTTTAATATTTTTCTTTACGCCCTTGAACTGTCTCCTTAGCTGTAAAAAATAAAGTGGTTGCAGTAGTAGTAGTAGTAGTAGTAGTAACAGTAGTAGTAGTAGTAGTAGTAGTAGTAGTAGTAGTAGTAGTAGTAGATATCACTACTACTTTCAATCATAATCAATAATCAGTCATTATTACTACATGTACTACCAATATTCCTGTTGTCATTAATATCAATATCTATAATTTTATAAATGCTTGACCCTCCAAGCCAAAGAAGATGCTGCGTTTGTACAAAAGAAGATCACAGATGTATAAATTGTGCATGTGTTGAGGAGAAAAGACGCTGTACGAACTGTAAGAAGAGCGACAGGTGCCAAAATCCCCTGGGCAGGGATCAGAGCAGGGAGGATAACGATGAAGCGCGACACCGCGGGGACAATGAGGGCCGCCGGGGAAGGAGTGAGCGGGGGGAGGGGGTGTCGGAGGGAGCTGCTGCACAACCGCCACCTCTATATCCCCCTCAACCGGTACCACCCCTTCCATTGGCACCTCCAATGTTGCCACTACCAACACCACTACCACCACCCCCTCATCACTCTTCCTCTTCGACTGGACAGGGCGCGGCGGAGGTCGGGGGAAGCTTTGCTTGGAAGGGGCTAGCGGAGGGGGAAGCAACGAGTTGGCTGGATGACACATACCTTGAAGTTGTTGGGTGGTCTGCAAGAAATCTTTTTGAACCACCCAGATGTGGAGCCACGACATTTATCATCAAAGAAATTGTCACCCTGTTAAATAACTACATCCAGAACACACCACTGGCGCCCCTATCCCTGAAAATTGTATTCACTCTCCCCCATCTCTTCCTCCAAAAAGCACACCCAAAGACCAAACAAGCCGAAAATATCGAGGCATTAAGAAGGCGAGTTGCCTTGTGGCAAACTAACGAGTTAGATGCCCTCCTTGGAGAAGCCAGAGCCATACAGGAGAGGCTCCCCGGACCCCAACAAAACAACACCTCCACAGAAAACAGCGCCCGGAAGTTTGCAGACAAAATGCGACAAGGCAACGTTGCGTCTGCAACACGAGCCTTGTCAGAAAATTCCACACGGGGTGTGCTTCCACTCACCAGGGACACGATCAATCAACTCAAGGAAAAACATCCTCCACCGAGTGACCTGAAGGGACTGAGACTGGCAGGATGTCACCAACCACCGAATCCAGTTATATACGAAAGGATAACAGGAGAGATGGTGTGGAAGAGGGCCCTTCAGACTCGTGGCAGCGCGGGGCCCTCAGGACTTGATGCACGGGGATGGCGAAGCTTGCTGAGCAGCGCCAACTTTGGCAATGCAGCTGGTGACTTGCGCAACACCATTGCAGCACTGGCAAGAAAACTCGCCTCCTCCAGCTGCCACTATGTGGACGCCCTGACGGCATGCCGCCTCATTCCCCTGGACAAGAGGCCGGGATGCAGGCCTATAGGAGTCGGAGAAGTCCTGTGGCGCATCGTAGGCAAATGCATCATGGCTGTCGTCAAAGAAGATGTGAGAATGGCAGCAGGGAACCTCCAAGTTTGTGCGGGGCAGCAGGCAGGAGGAGAAGCAGCAGTCCATGCCATGCGGGAGATATTCGACCACGTGGAGTGCGAAGCAGTGCTTCTTGTTGACGCCAAAAATGCCTTCAACACAACAAATAGAAAGACTATGATACACAACATTAAAACCAAGTGCCCCAGCTTAGCTATGTATGTCGAAAATACCTATACATACCCGACCGACTTATACATAAATAGCCACAGTGGAAAAGTGAAAGTGTTAAAATCATCTGAGGGAACAACACAAGGTGACCCAATAGCCATGGCTATGTACGCCCTGGGCCTATCAGTCCTCCAAAATGAAATCGCGTTCGCAGAAACACGGGTGAAACAGGTGGCTTATGCGGATGA
The DNA here is from genome assembly GCF_024679095.1 of Eriocheir sinensis. NCBI lineage: Eukaryota > Metazoa > Arthropoda > Malacostraca > Decapoda > Varunidae > Eriocheir > Eriocheir sinensis. The sequence goes on from NW_026112270.1 coordinate 3,699, forward strand.
CCTCTCAGGCGCTGGTAAAATCTCAGACTTAAAAGGGTGGTGGGACACTGTGAACACCGCCGGCCCTGAGATAGGATACATCCCTAACGCCACAAAGTCTGTCCTTATTGTCAAACCTGAACATTATGACCATGCCGCAGAAACTTTTAGAGAAAGTGGCGTCATTGTGACAAAAGACGGACAACGACACTTAGGTGAAGTGATTGGGACAGAGGTATATAAGAAGGAGTACGTGGGAGACAAAGTAGCTGAATGGGTGAAGGAAATAGAAGCTTTGTCTGCCATTGCCAAGACTGAGCCACACGCTGCCTATTCAGCGTACACCCACGGCATCCAACATCGGTGGACGTTCCTGATGCGCACCATCCCCGGCATCAGTCCACTCCTCCGACCACTGGAAAATGCCGTCAAGAATGTATTCTTGCCGGCGCTGGTGAAATATATGCTTTGGGGGAGGAGGAGAGGGATATACTAGCACTTCCCCTAAGACTGGGTGGGATGGGGATCGCCAACCCTGAGAAGCTGGCTGATAAGGAGAACCAAAACTCCATCAGCCTTACCAGGTCACTCATCAACAGGATCATCGCTCAGGAGGCAGAGGGCGAGATAGACCAAACAGAAATAAGAGATATTAAAAGAAAAATCTCAGAAGAAAGGCAACAGGCCCAAAAAGACGAGCTGGACCGTCTTACACACCACCTGTCCACAGAAATGGGTAGAAAAATACACACAGCACAGGAGGTAGGCGCCTCTAACTGGCTAACGTCATTACCAATCAGATCAAAGGGCTTCACCCTCAACAAACAAGAATTTGTCGACGCCATTGCTCTGAGATATGGTTGGCCGATTGAGGGACTGCCTGATCTCTGTGCATGTGGATCACCAAATGATGTCACCCACACCATGACATGTAAAAAAGGAGGCTTCGTCTGTATTCGACACGATGAAGTGAGGGATCTGACAGCCAGCATGCTCGGGGAGGTATGCCAAGACGTCACTACCGAGCCGGCACTGCTTCCCCTGGACGGCGAACACCTTCGGTACAGGACAGCCAATACCTCACAGGAGGCACGGGTTGATGTAAGTGCCCGCGGATTCTGGGTGCGCGGACAGCGGGCGTTCATGGACATCCGCATATTCGACCCGATGGCTGCCTCTCACCGTGAGCTGCCCCTGCAAGCCGCCCGCCACAGGAACGAGCAGGAGAAGACAAGGGCATACGGTGAAAGAATCCAACAAGTGGATCAGGGCAGCTTCACTCCCCTCGTCTTCACCACATCCGGCGGGATGGGTCCCAGGGCCCAATGCTTCTACGCACGCCTAGCGGAACTAATCTCAGAAAAGAAGCAACAGCCAAGGAGCCACGTTGTCGCCTGGATGAGGTGTCACCTCTCGTTCTCCCTGCTCAGGTCGGCCATCCTATGTCTCAGGGGCACCAGACACTCTGGCCCAAAAGCCACCACCATCTCCAATATGGACTATGAAGCCACAGTGGTGGAGAGTGACATTAGGGTGGGTCGGGAGTGACTTGAGTAGGGAAGGAAAGGGGGATCTAGACGTAATAGATGATAGGTGATTTAGTGTCAAGTAGTATTAGCGATATGGTTGGATGCCACAGTCATTAGCGAACAGAGTTGGGGCTAATGACCTCCAAACTATGGAGCCCTCCATGATTATGTGTCGGGAAAATAAACATGGGTGGAGGTATCATAATATTAATGAAAGTAGTAGTAGTAGTAGTAGTAGTAGTAGTAGTAGTAGTAGTAGCAGAAGTAGTAATATTATTAGTGGTAATTTTAATTGTAGTAATAGTAGTAGAGAGAGTGTAGTAGTAGTAGTAGTAGTAGTAGTAGTAGTAGTAGTAGTAGTAGCGGTGATAACAGTAAAAGTAGGGGTATAGTTTTTTTATCTTCTGTTTCTTCTTCTTCTACGTCTTCTTCTTCTGTTTTTTCTTCTTCTACTTCTTCTTCTTCTTCTTCTTCTTCTTCTTCTTCTTCTTCTTCTTCTTCTTCTTCTTCTTCTTCTTCTTCTTATTATTATTATTATTATTATTATTATTATTATTATTATTATTATTATTATTATTATTATTATTATTATCATCATCATCTTCATCATCTTCATCAAAGCAGCAGTAAGCAGGCAGGTCCGTCCGTCCGTCAGTAATATCAGCACCGTGGAATGCCTGGCGAGGGGAAGCGCCGTAGGGAATGCACGGCTCGTCCGCGGCCTCGGAATATTATTATCTTTTTATATATAATGTTTCTGCGTGGGTTGGTATGCAGTGTTGATGTGGCTGACGTCCCTTTTTTAAGTCTGTTTCCTTAAATAGTTTTGAAATGTTATAAGTTGGATGTTTTAGTGTATGTCGTTTATATCGTGTCTGTCAGTGTGGTTATGGAGCTGGCATGTGCTGGGCTGCCCAAGTCTTTTTTTTTCCATGTGTCAAACGTTAAACTGTCGGAGTTATGTAAATTTTTGTGCAGTCATTTCACACTTGGGAAAATAATGAAAATAAAAAAACATCCTCTGTCAGTCTGTGTCTGTCTTTCTATCTTTCTCTGTCTCTGTCTTTGTCTCTGTCTCCTTCTTACCCTCTTTCTGTGTGTGTGTGTGTGTGTGTGTGTGTGTGTGTGTGTGTGTGTGTGTGTGTGTGTGTGTGTGTGTGTGTGTGTATCTATTTGTGGTTTACAGGGCCTAAGCTAAGCTAGGATAGTCCTCAGGGTTGTTTGATTTAAATCAAGATTTAAATTAAATGATTTTTTTAAAATCATTAATTTAAATCAGGATTTATAGTATTTGATTATTTTTAATGTCATTGATTTAAATCTTGATCTTATTAAACAAAGAAAACAATCTCTAACTTTGATATCAATATTTTCCTTGTCAGCTTGACAAAATTTTTACCTGAGCTGGTTTATATATATATATATATATATATATATATATATATATATATATATATATATATATATATATATATATATATATATATATATATATATATATATATATATATATATATATATATATATATATATATATATATATATATATATATATATATATATATATATATATATATATATATATATATATATATATATATATATATATATATATATATATATATATATATATATATATATATATATATGTATATATATATATATATATATATATATATATATATATATATATATATATATATATATATATATATATATATATATACATGTATTCTGCCTGAAATCGTGCCAAATCTATTCTCTGACTAACCAAAATTCTTTCATTAATAGAAAATGTCAAACCTTGCTTTTCTAACTCTTCCTGTGACTTCTGGCATCTAGCCAAAACATCTCCTCCAACTTCACTTCTTCATCTTTCCCTCCACTCTTCAGTCCTGACGGCAACACTGCCGTCTCATCTATCTCTAAGGCTGAACTCTTCTCTCAAACTTTTTCTAAAACTCCACTCTGGACGATTCTGGGCATATTCCTCCTACTCATCCCCCCTCTGACTCCTTTATGCCTATTATAAAGATTCTTCAAAATGATATTTTCTATGCCCTCTCTGGCCTCAATCCTCAGAAGGCTTATGGACCTGATGGAGTGCCTCCTATTGTCCTTAAAAACTGTGCCTCCGTGCTGTCACCCTGCCTGGTCAAACTCTTTCGCCTCTGCCTGTCAACATCTACCTTTCCTTCTTGCTGGAAGTATGCCTTCATACAGCCTGTGCCTAAGAAGGGTAACCGCTCCAATCCCTCAAACTACCGCCAAATAGCTTTACTTTCATGTGTATCTAAAGCTTTTGAATCAATCCTTAACCGGAAGATTCAAAAGCACCTTTCCACTTCTGACCTTCTATCTGATCGCCAGTATGGGTTCCGCAAGGGGCGTTCTACTGGTGATCTCCTAGCCTTCTTAACTGACTCTTGGTCATCCTCTCTTAGCCGTTTCGGTGAAACTTTTGCTATTGCGTTGGACATATCAAAAGCTTTTGATAGGGTCTGGCACAAATCTTTGCTTTCTAAACTACCCTCCTACGGTTTCTATCCTTCTCTCTGTACCTTTATCTCCAGTTTCCTTTCTGACCGTTCTATTTCTGCCGTGGTAGACGGTCACTGTTCTTCCCCTAAATCTATTAACAGTGGTGTCCCACAGGGTTCTGTCCTATCTCCCACTTTTTCTGTTGTTCATTGATGATCTTTCCAAAACGAACTGTCCTATCCATTCCTACGCCGATGATTCCACTCTGCATTACTCAACTTCTTTTAATAGAAGACCCACCCTTCAGGAACTTAACGACTCAAGGCTGGAGGTTGCAGAACGCTTAGCCTCTGACCTTACTATTATTTCCGATTGGGGCAAGAAGAACCTGGTGTCCTTCAACGCCTCAAAAACACAGTTTCTCCACCTATCCACTCGACACAATCTTCCAAACAACTATCCCCTATTCTTTGACAACACCCAGCTATCACCTTCAACACTAAACATCGTCGGTCTATCCTTAACTCAGAATCTCAACTGGAAACTTTATATCTCATCTCTTACTAAATCAGCTTCCTCGAGGCTGGGCGTTCTGTACCGTCTCCGCCAGTTCTTCTCCCCTGCACAGTTGCTGTCCATATACAGGGGCCTTGTCCGCCCTCGTATGGAGTATGCATCTCATGTGTGGGGGGGCTCCACTCACAAAGCTCTTCTGGACAGAGTGGAGGCTAAGGCTCTTCGTCTCATCAGCTCTCCTCCTCATACTGATAGTCTTCTACCTCTTCAATTCCGCCGCAATGTTGCCTCTCTATCTTCTATCGATATTTCCACGCTGACTGCTCTTCTGAACTTGCTAACTGCATGCCTCCCCCCCTCCCGCGGCTCCGCTGCACTCGACTTTCTACTCATGCTCATCCCTATACTGTCCAAACCCCTTATGCAAGAGTTAACCAGCATCTTCACTCTTTCATCCCTCACGCTGGTAAACTCTGGAACAATCTTCCTTCATCTGTATTTCCTCCTGCCTACGACTTGAACTCTTTCAAGAGGAGGGTATCAGGACACCTCTCCTCCTGTATTTGATCTTCCTTTCGGCCACCTCTTTTGCTTTACTTTAGGAGCAGCGAGTAGCAGGCTTTTTTTATTGTTTTCTTTTTTGTGCCCTTGAGGTGCCTCCTTTGTTGTAAAAAAAAAATTTTGTTTCTTTTCAAATATTCCAAATTACATATTGCTATACGCTTATCCTATCTTTGGGTTCCATTAAAATCATCATTATCCTCTATACAAAGAGTTCTGTCGTTTATATATTCCAGTCATCTTTTATTTTCCTTCTGTTTGTTGTCTAAAATTCTCCTACAAATGCTTCTTATATGCTTCTTAAATACTTCTTCTATTTTGTTCCATTAAAATCATCATTATCCTCTATACAAAGACTTCAAACGTTTATATATTCCTCTGTAACATCTCTTTATTTCCTCTCTGCCGCTTATAAAGGTCTGCCTACCTACTGTTATCACCTGCTGTACAAAGGTTCCTACTATACTGTATAATACGATATCTTACTACAAAAGATCCGGGTTGGTTACTGCCTGTTCTGTCTACAAAGAGTTATCTATGGGCTAGGCTGTACAAAGGTCTTTATAGTTTACCTCTTACTAGGAAGAGATACGCATTATTTCTTTTGTTTCTCCTTACTTCCTTTGTCTTTAGAATCTATATTTTACTAGGAAGAGATAGCGATTCTTTTGTTTATAGCTTACAGAGGCCTCGAGTTGTAGTTTTTTTCTAGCTTTTCTTCCTCTCGTATAAACAGCACACTTCGTTTCACATAAGACATATCGCTTCTCTTGTTTCTCTTTACTTTCAGAGGACTCGGTATTAGTTTTTCTACTCCTTGTATGTAAAAACTTCTTTCGGCTTCACTGTTCCTCGTAGCTCCGTGAGCCTTGGTTTCTTGTTTTAGTCCTACTGTGAGAGCTCACTTCGTTATGCTGTTTGTCTAGCCTCGTCAGCCCTTGGTGTTTGGTTTTAGTCCTGTTATAGAGAGCTCACTTCGTTATGCTGTTTGTCTAGCCTCGTCAGGCCTTGATTTTCTTATTTTAGTCCTTTTATAGAGAGCTCACTTCGTTATGCTGTTCCTCGTAGCTTCGTGAGGCCTTGATTTTCTGTTTTTTATTCCTGTTATAGAGAGCTCATTTCGTTATGCTGTCCCTCGTAGCTTCGTGAGGCCTTGATTTTCTGTTTTTTAGTCCTGTTAGAGAGAGCTCATTTCGTTATGCTGTTCCTCGTAGCTTCGTGGGGCCTTGGCTTTCTGGTTTTTAGTTATGTTGTAGAGAGCTCACCTCGTTTTGGTGTTTGCCTAGCTTCGTGAGGCCTTGGTTTTAGGTTTTCATTCTCTTATAGAAACCTCACTTGCATTTCTTTCACTGTTCCTCGTATCTTATCTCTCCTGAGGCCTCGGGTTTAGGTTTCAGTCCTCTTGTGGAAACCTCGCCTAAATTTGTTTCATTGTTCTTCGTCCTTTATCTTTCCTCTTACAGAAACCTCCCTTCCACTTGTTTCACCGTTCCTCTTAGCTGTCTCACGTGCTTGTGGAGATTTCTTCGGTTAAGTTTTCCTGCAGCCTCAGGAGTGTCACCTGTATTCCTCATGTAATTTGTTTCATTGTTCTTCGTCCATATCTTTCTTCCCTTCCACTTGTTTCACCGTTCCTCTTAGCTCTGTCTCACGTGCTTGCAGAGGTCTCGTCGGTTTAGTTTCCCAGCAGCCTCAGGAGTGTCACCTCTATTCCTCCTGCCGTACATAAAACTGCTTGGCGGCAGCTATCTCATATCAGCATCTCACACCTGTTGGCTTCACCTGACATAGCGCTGCAGGTAAATTGACAGGTAAATTGCCTCGTTGTGTTCTGCTAGAGTTTCGCTCAGGTAGACATCGCCCTCGTTTCTATTTCTTTCTATCGCGTACAAATTGGCACACACAATACTGATCCTATACCTTCATTAACGCGTACAAATTTTCACACAAAATAGTGATCCTATACCTTCCTTATCGCGTACAAACTGGCACACAATACTGATCTATACCTTCCTTATCGCGTACAAATTGGCACAAAATACTGATCCTATACCTTCCTTACCGCGTACAAACTGGCACACAAAATACTGATCCTATACCTTCCTTATCGCGTACAAATTGGCACACAATACTGATCCTATACCTTCCTTACCGCGTACAAACTGGCACACAAATACTGATCCTATACCTTCTTATCGCGTACAAACTGGCACACAAAATACTGATCCTATACCTTCCTTACCGCGTACAAATTGGCACACAAAATACTGATCCTATACCTTCCTTACCGCATACAAACTGGCTTTAAAATACTGATCCTATACCTTCCTTACCGCGTACAAATTGGCACAAAATCCTCACCTAGTTTACATTCCTTACTGCGTACAAATTGGCACAAATACTGATCCTATACCTTCCTCAGTCACTCTACTTGGTCTAATTCTTCCTATACTTTTCTTACTTGTCTAACTCATCTTTACTTTTCTTAGTTTTGTTTTACTCTTTACCTTCTTATTTTACTCCTCCTTATTCCTTCTCTCGTTCTCTTATTTCTTAATCTTTCCCTTCCATCACATTATTCTACTTTGTTTTACTCTTTACCTTTCTTATTTTTCCTTATTTCTTATTCTTTACTCCTCCTTTCTCATTCTTTCATAATTTTTCACTCTTTGCTCTTTCCCCTCCATATCCCTAGCAGCGACCAGGCCTAACAGGACCAGCTAGCTACGTTAGCGTACACACACACACTACCTGTCCTTCCTTAACACGTACTAATTGCCACACTGTCTTATTCCCTCATAGCTCGGACGGACAGAGGGCAGGCAGAGAAGAGCCAGCATAGCAAATTAGCAGGCAAGGCTTATGCTTACTAGATTATTGGATGAGTACAGGTCTCATTTGTGTCATAGAGGGATCGTTGATCGTAGGATTTTCTTTCTTTCTCTTTCTCTTTCTTCCCTAACACATCGACAAGGCTCTCAGAATGGTTTATATTTACTGTTTTACTTTTACAGGACTCTTGCGTGAGCTTACGGTGTCCTTTTACTGTATGAGGAGGCGTGGGAGGCTTAGGGTGGGTTTATCTTTCTTTCTATATTTCTTTCTGCTCTTTCTTCCTCTAACACATGGGCAAGGCTCTGTACAAGGCCTATGTTTAGCGTCTTGGATGAGCTTATGGAGTCCTTTACTGTATGAGAGGCGTGGGAGGCTTAGGGTTGGGTTTTATCTTTCATCCCGAGCTGCTTCGTCTTCATCACTTTGAGCCTCGAGACCCCAAAACGATTAATGGCACCAAGACATCTGACTAACATAAACATAAACGCATTAATACCATGAATCACTGGTGTCCCGGCGCGCGCACACACACACGCACACAGTGATGCTGCTGCCTTGTTGCTGCGTCCGTGTGGCACCCGCAGCAGACAGGGAGAGAGAGAGAGGGAGGAAGGAGGGAGAGAAATAAGTCAGGTGAGGTCAGCGCAGCAGGCTCCCAAAGTACAGTCCGTGTCGAGGCGAGCAGGATCATAATGCCAGTTAGCGGCGAGGGAGGAGCCGAGGCAGAAACTGACTCCTTCCTCTTAAGGGCGTGGGAGGGCAGGGCAGTGAGGGGCAGGCCAGGGGTCAGTGCCAGGCAGGAGACGTGGTGGGGTCAGCCAGGGAGGGTGAGCGGGGACTGGCAGCGTGTCTGGTGTGATACCGGTGGCCGTGTCCCTCTGCAGCAGGAGGTAGAGGCGGTTGTTGAGGCCGCGGTGGGTGTCCGTCACCACGCCCAGTCCCCTCAGAATCCGTAAGCGTCCCTCGTCCTCCTCGCTGCTGCCGCCCACCGCCATCACCACGTCCTCGTCCGCTCCCTCACGCCAGTACGAGACGCCTCCCACATGGGCCTGGTTTTGCTACGCCCTCAGGCAAGGAAAACCCCACACCAGCAAGGCCACGCCCACTGAAGAGCCACAACGCCGCGCCACCACCGCCAGTCGTTGACGTGGCCGCAGCTGAGACGACCGAGAGGCAGCAGCTGGCCAGGACTCAGGCCGTGGTTGCCAGCGCCGCAGAACACCAGAAGGTCCTTGGTGTGCTCCAGGATGTTGGAGGGCCGCGCGGAGGATCTTGATGCGTGGCGCTTCTTCTCTGTGTCTTTAGTACGATTTATTCTGCGTGGCTGGTGTGCCGTGGGCGTAGCCTTCTCCCGGACCGTCTCACCGTGCAGTGCCACCCCAGGCGAGCTTTGCGCTCCTCCGTGGGGCCGCTGGGGGTGCACGGTGGCATGGTGGTCAAGGGCGGCATGCGGTTGTGTATGATCCAGTATGGCAGCGTGGTGGGCGTGGGGGCGTTCGTGGGAGTCGTTGTAGGCGTGGGTTGGCGTGGATAAGGCGTGGATGCCCTTTGGGAGGATGCCACAGCCGTCGGGGTGGTGCTGTGTCCCTCTGGTGTTGTCTGTGGGTGGATGTCTGTCGTGGCCGCTGTCTCCACGTCCACGTAACTCACTGAAGCGTTGACTGGCGGGGGTTCGTGACGTGGGGCGCTGGTCAGGGTTGCATCATTCTCATCATCCATTATAGAATTACTCTCTTCCGTCATCCTCATCGTAGCGTTACTCTCCTCACTGCTGTTGTGTGTGTCCGTGATGATGTCCAGAGTCGCAGAGATGCTAGTGGTAGTGGTGGTGGTAGTGGTGGTTGTCGTAGTGGGGATCGTGGTGGTAAGGAGGTGGGAGGCGATGGTAGTTGTGATCGGGAAGTCGCTGTCCTCAAGAAGCATGACTGGTTTGTAGCCGAGAGTGGTGGGAGCGGCGCACCTGAGAGAGAGAGAGAGAGAGAGAGAGAGAATGTAGAAAAGTTAGTGAAATAGGGAACTGATTGTCCGTAGAGTAACATATGTGGCAAAATAAAACCAGATCACCTAATGGAAATGAAAGATATGTAAAGAAAGGTTAATTTAGTGAAAAGAAAGACAGGTAGAAAGCTATATTAGTGAGAACTGGAACCGACTATTCGTAGAGTAAATAAAATAGGCAAAATACAACCTGCGCAGAAGATATAGAAGATAGATATAGGAAAAAGGTTAGATTAGTGGAAAATGGAACTGATTATTAGAAGAAAATAATATAAAAGAAAGATACAGAAAATAAGGTAAGATTAATGAGAAGTCTAACCGAATATCCAAAGTAACATAAATGGCAAAATACAACCTGTGCATTTAGATGTAAAAAAAAAAAAAGTAGAGGTAGAAGAGATAGAAAAGAGATAGAAAAAGTTAAGTTTCTGAAAAGTAGAACCCGTAGAGTAAGCAGAATCGTCAAAATACAACCTGCGCATCAAAAGGAAAAGAAATGATGAAAAGGTTAGATTAGTGAAACGTGGAACCGAGAATCCGTAGAGTAACACAATAAGCAATATGCATCCTGCTCAGAAGATACAGAGGGAAGCTATGTAAGAAAGGTTAAAGTAGTGAAAAAACAGAACCGATTTAACTTAGAGTGACACAAATGGCAAAATAAAACCTGATCATCTAAAGGAAAAGAAAGATGTATATAAAAAAGTTAAGTTAGTGAAAAGAAAGATAGGTAGAAAGATGCATTAGTGAAAAGTGAAACCGATTATCCGTAAAGTAACAGAATCGCCAAAATACAAACTGCGCAGAAGATATAAAATATCCATACAGAAATAAAAGGAAAAAGTAGTGAACAGTGAAATCAATTATACAAAGAATAACACAATTGGTAAACTAAAAGTAAACTAAAACGTGGGGACCAAAGGGAAAAGAATGACATAGAGAAGAAAGGTCAGATTAGTGAAAGATAGAACCGGTTATTACGTAGTAGAAAGAGAAAGGGACGAATTCGTTACGCACAGAGATAGTAACGAAATAGCAACAAAACGACAACAAAAAACTGCGCATCTGAAGAAAAAAAGTAATAGTGGGAGAGAAGAAAACAAGGTAAATATGAGTAAAAAAATCGAAGAGGCTTTTAGTAGAGCGAAAAAAAATGGAAATAATTAGGAATAAAACAACTGCGCATCTGAAAAATAAGTGATAGTGGGACTGAAGAAAAAAAGGTAAATATGAGTAAAAAATCGAAGAGGCTTTTAGTGAAATGAAAATATAGAATTGATAACCTATTGATCGAGTAACAAAATAGGAACAGAACAACAACCAAAATTACGCATCTGAAGAGAAAAAGAGATAGAAGGATAGAAAAAAAGATAGAGTAGTAAAAAATAGAAGAGGCTTTTAGTAGAATGAAAAAAATTGGAAATAATTATCCGACGGTCGAGTAACAAAATAGGAACAAAATAACAACTGCGCATCTGAAGGAAAAAAAAGTGATAGTGGGCTAGAAGAAAAAAAGATAAATATGAATAAAAGATCGAAGAGGCTTTTAGTAGGATGAAAAAAAGGAAATAATTAGGAATAAAACAACACCTACGCATCTGATGAAAAAAGTGAGAGAGGGATAGAAGAAAAAAAGATATATATGAGTAAAAAAACGAAGAGGCTTTTTAGTGGAATGAAAAAAAATGGATGTAATTAGCCGTGGATCGAATAACAAAATAAACGAAACAACAAAAAATACGAGACTGGAAGGGAAAAGAGATAGAGGGATGTAAAAAAAAGATAAATTAGTAAAACATAGAAGAGGCTTTTAGTAGAATGAAGAAATGGAAATAATTATCCTTTGATCAAGAATAAAAACAACAACAAAACTACGCATTTGAAGGGAAACACAGATAGAGAAATAGAAAAAAAGAAATTAGAGTGAAAAGTAGAAAAGCTTAACAGTATAATGAAAAAAATGGAACTCGCAAAAAACACCAAAAACTGAAATGAAAAAAACGATGGAGTAATAGAATAAAAAAATAAATAAATTAGAGTGAAATATAGAACAGTTTATCAGCAGAAAGAGGAAGCAAAAAAATGAAAAAAGATAGAGAAAGGAAAAATGGTGAAAATAATAAAAGACAAAACCGATTATACTTAGAGAGAAGGAATACTGGCGAGAGTGGATAAAGTGCAGTTACGGATTATAACAGAACACTTACGGACATATAAAAAATGGAAAAGGAGAGAGAGAGAGAGAGAGTGGACGAAATAGAGAAATGAAAACACTGAATAAACAAGACTTACACAAGTAAGAGAATTGAAGTCTAGAGAAAAATGAACAGTTGGAAGATGAAGGAAAGGAAGGAAAGAGAGAAAGAAAAACAAGACTAAAAACTGTCAAGAGAATACAGGAAGATAAGGAAAGGGAGGAAGGAGGAAGAGAAGAGGAAGGGAGATGAAAGAGAGATGGAGAAAGGGAATGGAGGAAAGGAAGGAAGGAGGAGAGAGAAGAGGAAGGAAAAGAAGGAAGGAGAGAGAGGAGGAAAGGCCGAGGAGGGACAGGAAGGGCAGGTGTAGGAAGGGAGTATGGGATAAGAAGATGGGAAGATGGTGTGAAAGAAAATGGGAGGATGATGTGAAAGAAGATGGGAAGATAATGGGAAAGAAAATGGGGAGATGGTATGAAAGAAAATGGGAGAATGATGTGAAAGAAAATGGGAAGATGATGTGAAAGAAAATGGGAAGATGATGTGAAAGAAGATGGGAAGATGGTGTGAAAGAAGATGGGAAGATGGTGTGAAAGAAAATGGGAAGATGATGGAAAAGAAAATGGGAAGATGTGAAAGAAAATGGGAAGATGATGTGAAAGAAAATGGGAGGATGATGTAAAAGAAAATGGGAAGATGGTGTGAAAGAAAATGGGAAGATGTTGTGAAAGAAAATGGGAAGATGATAGTAAAGAAAATGGGAAGATGGTGTGAAAGAAAATGGGAAGATGTGAAAGAAAATGGGGAGATGGTGTGAAAGAAAATGGGAAGATGGTGTGAAAGAAAATGGGAAGATGGTGTGAAAGAAAATGGGAAGATGATGTGAAAGAAAATGGGAAGATGATGTGAAAGAAAATGGGAAGATGGTGTGAAAGAAAATGGGAAGATGATGGAAAAAAAGATGATAAGATGTGAAAGAAAATGGGAAGATGATGTGAAAGAAAATGGGAAGATGGTGTGAAAGAAAATGGGAAGATGATGGGAAAGAAAATGGGAAGATGGTGTGAAAGAAAATGGGAAGATGTGAAAGAAAATGGAGGAAGGAGGAAGAGAAGAGGAAAGGAGATGAAAGAGAGATGGAGAAAGGGAAGGGAGGAAAGAAAGGAAGGAGAGAAGAGGAAGGAAAAGAAGGAAGGAGAGATGGAGTGAAAAGGAGAGATGGGAAATGGGAAGATGTGAAAAGAAGATGGGAAGATGATGTGAAAGAAAATGTGAAGATAATGTGAAAGAAAATGTGAAGATGTTGTGAAAGAAAATGGGAAGATGATGGGAAAGAAAATGGGAAGATGGTGTGAAAGAAAATGGGAAGATGATGGGAAAGAAAATGGGAAGATGATGTGAAAGAAAATGGGAAGATGATGTGAAAGAAAATGGGAAGATGATGGGAAAGAAAATGGGAAGATGATGTGAAAGAAAATGGGAAGATGATGTGAAAGAAAATGGGAAGATGATGTGAAAGAAAATGGGAAGATGATGGGAAAGAAAATGGGAAGATGATGTGAAAGAAAATGGGAAGATGATGTGAAAGAAAATGGGAAGATGATGTGAAAGAAAATGGGAAGATGATGTGAAAGAAAATGGGAAGATGATGTGAAAGAAAATGGGAAGATGATGTGAAAGAAAATGGGAAGATGATGGAAAAGAAGATGGGAAGATGTGAAAGAAAATGGGAAGATGATGTGAAAGAAAATGGGAAGATGATGTGAAAGAAAATGGGAAGATGATGTGAAAGAAAATGGGAAGATGTAAAAGAAAATGGGAAGATGATGTGAAAGAAAATGGGAAGATGATGGGAAAGAAGATGGGAAGATGATGTGAAAGAAAATGGGAAGATGATGGGAAAGAAAATGGGAAGATGATGGGAAAGAAAATGGGGTGATGATGGGAAAGAAGATGGGAAGATGTGAAAGAAAATGGGAAGATGATGTAAGAGGAGATAGAAAGATGGTAGGCAGGTAAAGGAAGGAAGGAAGGGCGAAGGAAGGGAGGAAGGTGAAGATGGAAGGGAAGGGAGAGGGAGAGGAGAGTTAGGAGAGGAAGGGAGGAAAGTGAAGGAAGGGAGGAAAGGGAGAGAGAGCAGAGGTACAGTTAAGTGAGAGAGGTAAGGAGGAAGGTGAAGGAAGGGAGAAATAATGAAAGGTAAAAGAGGGAGAAAGGGAGGACAGTTAAAGAAAGGAAGGAAGGAAATAGAGGAAGTTGTAGTAAAGGAGGGAAGGAGGAGGAAGGTTAAGTAAGTGAGAGTGGAGAGAGGGAGGAAGGTGAGGAAGGGAGAGAGAGAGAGGTAAGAGAGGAAGGGAAGGAGAGATGAAGGGGAGTGGTAAAGAAAAGTGAATAAAGGGAGGGGAGAGGTAAAGAAAGGAGGAAAGTGAGAGGGAAGGGTGAGGCAGTGAGGGAGGGAGGAGGGAGGTAATGGAGGATGGATAAGGAAAGGAGGGAAGGAGGAGAGAGATTAAGTAAGTGAGGGAGGGAGAGAGGAAGGAAGGTGAAGAAGGAAGGGACGGGCGATGGAGAGCAGAGGTACGGGAGAAAGAGCAAATGAAGAGGTTAATGAAGAGGAGAGGAACAGAGGAGAGGTAAGAAAGGGAGTGAGGGAGGGAGGTAGAACAGGTATAGGACGGGAAAGAGGAAATGGAGGAAGGTTAAGGAAAGGAGGGAAGGAAGAAAGAGATCAAATAAGTGAGGGAGGAGAGAGGAAGGAAGGTGAAGGAAGGAAAGGAGATGGAGAGAAGAGGTAAGGGAGAGAGCAAAGGATGAGGTAAATGAAATGAAAGGAGAGGAGGGACAGGTAAGTGGAGAAACAGAGGAGAGGTAAGCGAATGAGGGACGGATTGAGGAATGTGAATGAAGGGAATGAAGATGGAGAGTAGAGGTGAAGGAGAGATAGCAAATGAAGAGGAGAGGGTTGGACAAGTAAGGGAGAGGAACATAAGAGAGGTAAGAGAGGAAGGGAGGAGGTCAGGCAGGTAATGGTATGAGCTGCTCACCTGATGCTGTGTGACCTGTAAAGTGGACAGGCAGTGTGTCATCAGTTCTTCGTCCACAACACCCACTCCGGCACGTCACACCGCCACGCGTTGCCACTCAACAGCCACACACACACACACACACACACACACACACACACACACACACACACACACACACACACACACACACACACACACACACACACACACACACACACAGACACAGACACACAGAAACACAGAAGGAAGGAAAAAAAAAAAGCATTAGAATCATTGAACAAATTTTCACACATACATAAATACACACACACACACACACACACACACACACACACACACACACACACACACACACACACACACACACACACACACACACACACACACACACACACACACACACACACACAGGAAGGAAAGGAAAAAAACATTAGAATCATTGAACAAATTTTTCACACACACACACACACACACACACACACACACACACACACACACACACACACACACACACACACACACACACACACACACACACACACACACACACACACACACACACACACACACACACACACACACAGGGAAGGAAAGGAAAAAAAACATTAGAATCATTGAACAAATTTTCACACACACACACACACACACACACACACACACACACACACACACACACACACACACACACACACACACACACACACACACACACACACACACACACACACACACAGACACACACACACACACACACACACAAAGAAAAACAAGAGCATTAGAATCATTGAACAAATTTTTCACACACACACACACACACACACACACACACACACACACACACACACACACACACACACACACACACACACACACACACACACACACACACACACACACACACACACACACACACACACACACACACACACACACACACACACACACACACACAGACACAGACACACACACACACACACGAGGGAAGGAAAGGAAAAAAAAGCATTAGAATCATTGAACAAATTTTCACACACACACACACACTCACACACACACACACACACACACACACACACACACACACACACACACACAAGGAAGGAAAGGAAAAAAAGACATTATAATCATTGAACGATTTTTTCACACTTACAAATACACACACACACACACACACACACACACACACACACACACACACACACGAAAAAAACGACACAAGAAAGACAGAAACTGCATCATACAGTTTCATACTGACTCAACACATCCTCTCTCCTCCGCCTCCTCCTCCTCCGCCTCCCGCTCCGCCTCCTGCTATTGCGTCTGTTCCTGCTCTTCAACGCAAGACACCAAACCATTAGCATCATAAAAAGAATGCGTTTACACTTCCCCACACACGCAGGTTACAAGCCGACAACGTTCACATCACAGCAGGAATGTATTTTATGGCCTGTTAGCGTACGTAAGGAAGAGAAGGGAGAGGAGAGAGTAGAAGAGAGATGCGAAGAGAAGGGAAGCGAAAAGAAAGGAAGAGAAAAGCAAAGAAGATGAGAGGAGAGGAGAAAGAGAAGAGAAGACAAGGAAAGAAGAAAAAAGATGAAATGAGAGGAGAGGACAGTGAGAGGAGACGAGGGGAACGATGAGATGAAAGGAGAGAAGAGAAATAGAAGAGAGAAAAGATGATAAAATGAGAGAGAGAGAGAGAGAGAGAGGTTACCCGCCATTCCTATTCATACACTTTATATTTCATTATTCACAGGCTAACAAACAACAAAGGAAATAAACAAACAAACGAACAATCAACCGCGTAAAACAATAGCAAACCCTCCCCCTCCCTCGATTGAAATAAAAAGCAAAAAAAAAAAAAAAATCGCATGTCCTCATTTGCATAGATATTGTATGTGTTTTGTAGCCAGAAAAGGGTATCATAGATTACATAAGAACATAAGAACATAAGAACGCTGGAGGCTACAAGAGGCCGGTACGCCTATACGAATCAGCTCCTTTGACCCTAAGCTCCCGTGTATCTAACCCACCTAATATCGCTGTCCATGAACTTATCTAGTCTATTTTGAATGTGACAATTGTATTGGCACTCACCACATGACTGCTAAGCCTATTCACTCATCCACCACCCTGTTAGTAAACCAATTTTGCCTATGTCCCTGTTGAATCTGAATTTATCCAGTTTAAACCCATTACTTCGTGTCCTACCAGTTCTCTTACCAACAAAACCTTATGAATGTCTCCTTATTAAAGCCCTTCATCCATTTATAAACCTCGATCATGCCTCCACGCACCCTTCGCCTTTCTAGAGAATGCAAGTTTAAATGTTTGAGTCTTTCCTCGTATGGCAAGTTTCTCAACCCCTGAATCATCTTAGTCATCCTCCTCTGCACCGAATCTAACATTATGATATACATTCTATAGTAAGGTGACCAGAACTGAACTGCATAGTCAAGATGAGGTCTAACTAATGCTAAATATAGTTTGAGGAAGACTTCGGGGCTTCTGTTGCTTACGCTCCTTGAAATAAATCCCAGTACCCTATTAGCTCGATTTCTAGCTTGAATGCATTGTGCCCTTGGACGGAGATCAGAGCTCACTAAGACCCTAAATCTCTCTCCAGACCTGCTTATGAGAGTGTCATTTAAGCAATAGTTATGTGAGGGTTGTTCCTACCTACACTCAGAATACTGCACTTCCCACATTGAACTCCATCTGCCATTTATCCATGATCATACAATCTGTTGAGTTCAACTTGGAGAATACTAGCGTCTTCTTGTGTGCGTGTGTGTGTGTGCGTGTGCAGTGTGTGTGTGCGTGTGTGCGTGTGTGTGTGTGTGTGTGTGTGTGTGTGTGTTCGTATATGTGCGTGTGCAGCGTGAGTGATGTGTCGCTTTGTGGTCCCAGATCAAAACAAAGGATTAGAATAGATTGAAAAAAGTGAAAAAAAATGAAATGAAAAAAAATGGAAAAGATACATATAAGAAAGACTGACTGACTGACTCACTCGTTTTATTTTTTTTCGTTTTGTTTTATCTTAAAAAATATTAATAAAAGAAAACAAGGAAAGGAAAAAAAGGAAAAGAAAAATCGTGAAAAGAAAAAAAGGAAAAGAAAAAAAAGGAAAAGAAAACAAGAAGATAAAAAGGAAAAGAAAAATCGGGAACAGAAAACAATGAGAAGAAAAAAAACAATGAACAGAAAACAAAACGGAAAAGATGAGAAAAAAGGAAGGATGAAAAAACGGAAATGAAAAAAAACACGGAAGAGAAGAAACCGGGAAAAGAAAAAAAAGAAGAAAAAAAAGAAAAAGATAAATGAAATGAAAAAAAAAAGAAGAGAATCAATAACGAACGCGCACAGGTTGAGTTTTTTGTGGCGTCTCTATTTTTTTTTTTACTGTTGAACGATAAACTATAGGCTGCTGGATACACGAGTTTGTTATTTTTTCTGTTTGGTTTGTTAAGAGAAGAAATAGTAGTTGTTATTATTTACTTATGAACGAAAAACTTACTTTACTTTTCGATAGTAAATTATAGGCTTAGAACACACGAGTTTGTCTTTTTGTTTTCTTTTGTTTTACTTGTGGACGATAAACTATACAGGCTTCTGAACACACGAGTTTGTCTTTTTGTTTTCTTTTGTTTTACTTGTGAACGATAAACTATATAGGCTTCTGAACACACGAGTTTGTCTTTTTGTTTTCTTTTGTTTTACTTGTGAACGATAAACTATATAGGCTTCTGAGCACACGAGTTTGTCTTTTTGTTTTCTTTTGTTTTACTTGTGAACGATAAACTATATAGGCTTCTGAGCACACGAGTTTGTCTTTTTGTTTTCTTTTGTTTTACTTGTGGACGATAAACTATATAGGCTTCTGAACACACGAGTTTGTCTTTTTGTTTTTTGTTTTACTTGTGGACGATAAACTATATAGGCTTCTGAACACACGAGTTTGTCTTTTTGTTTTTTGTTTTACTTGTGGAGGATAAACTATATAGGCTTCTGAACACACGAGTTTGTCTTTTGTATTTTGTTTTACTTGTGTAGGATAAACTATATAGGCTTCTGAACACACGAGTTTGTCTTTTGTTTTTGTTTTACTTGTGGAGGATAAACTATATAGGCTTCTGAACACACAGTTTGTCTTTGTTTTTTGTTTTACTTGTGGAGGATAAATATATAGGCTTCTGACACACGAGTTTGTCTTTTTGTTTTTGTTTTACTTGTGGAGGATAAATATAGGCTTCTGAACACACGAGTTTGTCTTTTGTTTTTGTTTTACTTGCGGAGGATAAACTATATAGGCTTCTGAACACACGAGTTTTTTTTCTGTTTGGTTTATAAAGAAAAGAAATACTAGCTTTTTTTTTTTACTTATGAATGGGAAAGAATATTCATCCGGTGGTGAGTGTCGTTAGTTTTGTTATTGTTGTTGTTATTCATTTTCTTTAAATATGCACGAGTTTGTATTGTTTTCTGTTTGCTTTATAGAGAGAAGAAATATTCACATTTTACTTACAAACAAGAAATTTTGCTCCTCTAGTGATGGATATTGTTTGTTTATGTTGTTATTCGTTGTTACATATACAAGAGTTTGTTTAGTTTTTCTGTTTGGTTGATGGAAACGTATTACAAGTCAAACCGAAGTTTCAGGTCCCTGCAGAGTTCAGGATGAATAATTCTGTAGGGACCCAAAACTTCTCAGATTGGACTTGTAGTACGGCTCCTAAACCGACCTTTGTAGAGACACAAAACTTCTCAGATTGGACTTGTAATAAGGCCCCTAAACCGACCTTTGTAGTGACCCAAAAGTTCTCGGACTGGACTTGTAATACGGCCCCTAAACCGACCTTTGTAGTGACCCAAAACTTCTCGGACTGGACTTGTAATACGGCCCTAAACCGACCTTTGTAGTGACCCGAAACTTCTCGGATTGGACTTGTAATGCGGCCCCTAAACCGACCTTTGTAGTGACCCAAAACTTCTCGGATTGGACTTGTAATAAGGCCCCTAAACCGACCTTTCTAGTGACCCAAACTTCTCGGATTGGACTTGTAATACAGCCCTAAACCGACCTTTGTAGTGACCCGAAACTTCTCGGATTGGACTTGTAATACGGCCCTAAACCGACCTTTGTAGTGACCCGAAACTTCTCAGATTGGACTTGTAATCCGGCCCTAAACCGACCTTTGTAGTGACCCAAAACTTCTCGGACTGGACTTGTAATACGGCCCCTAAACCGACCTTTGTAGTGACCCGAAACTTCTCGGACTGGACTTGTAATACGGCCCTAAACCGACCTTTGTAGTGACCCAAAACTTCTCGGACTGGAGTTGTTATACGGCCCCTAAACCGACCTTTGTAGTGACCCGAAACTTCTCGGATTGGACTTGTAATGCGGCCCATAGAGAGAAGAAAAACCAACTGTTTGTTTTACTTATATACGAGAAATAATATTCGTCTGGTGGTGAATGTCGTTAGTTTGTGTTGTTTTTGTCATTCGTTTTTAGACATACACGAGTTTGTTTTGATTTGTTTGATTTATTAAGAGAATAAATACTATGGTTCGTCTTATTTTGTTTACTTATGAATGATAAATAATATTCGTCTAGTGGTGAGTGTCGGTAGTTTGTGCTGTCATTGTCATTGTTATTCCTTGTTAGAAATGCGAGGGTTTTATTTTTTGTTATGGTTTATATAGAGAAGAAATATTCAGTGTTCTCTTTTCCACTTTTAAAGGAGAAACTTGTCTGTCTGGTGGTGAATGTTATTACTCTGTGTTGTTATTGTTATTTAATTTTAGATATACACGAGGGTTTGATTTTTCTTTCTGCTTCATTTATAAAGAGAAGAAAAATATTAGTTATGCTTCGTTAATTTTACTTATAAACAAGAAATTTTATTCGTCTCGTGGTGGATACTGATGGTGTGTGTTCTTATTGTTATTCCTTGTTAAATATACACGAGGTTTTGTTTTATTCTGTTTGGTTTATACAGAAAAGAAATTCGAGTTTTTTTTTCACTTTTAAGGAGAAACTCGTCTGTCTGGAGGGTGAATTTTGTTACTCTGTGTTGCTATTGTTATTCCTTTTAGAAACACACGAGTTTGTTTTCAGTTTGATTAATAAAGAAAAGAAATACTCGATTCTTTTCTTTCCTTATAAGCGAAACGATCGTGTGCAGTGTATGTCGTTAGTCTGTATGATAGTTGTCCCTATTTAGATATACACGAGTCATTAATTTTGCCTGTTTGATGTATAACAGAGAAATATCAAGTTTTTTTACTTTTGTAGTATTATCGACCCCTTACATAACTATACGAATTTCTTTAGATTTTCGATTTTTAAAGATGAAAAATACTGGAGTTTTTTTTTTTTCTTCCGTTTGGCAGATCTTTTGACTAATGTTTCTCCGTTGGCTTGGCTCCTTTCATTCATTTTCCGTGCGGCCGAGACTCAGACGGAAGGTAAGATATTATTATACAGTTGAGGAGAGGAGTAGAAAGGCGCGTGCGTGCGTGTGTGTTTTCTTAAGCTCCGCCTCGGTGAACATATTAATAAAACGAATTTGGAAACGAACGAAAGACTGACTCGCTTCTCTTCTCTTTTCGTTTCGTTTCGTCTCGTCCAATCTTTAAAGAAACTGGGAAAAGAAGAAAACGGGGAAAAGAAAATTTAAAAAAAAACGTAAATAAAAAAAATGGAAAAGAAAAGAAAAAAACAGGGAAGTGAAAAAACAGGGAAATAAAAAAAAACAGGAAAAAAAATGGGAAAGGGGATAAAAACAGGGAAATAAAAAAAAATAGGGAGAGGAGAAAAATCGGGGAAAAAACACGGAGAAAGAAACAGGGAAAAGAAAAAGACAGGAAAAAAAACAAAGATTGGATAACAAACGGAAAAGAAAAACATGAAAAAACAAGGAAAGGAGAAAAAAACATGGAAAAGACATACACAGGGAAAAAAACAGGGAAAAGAAAAAAAACACGGAAAAACAGGGAAAGGAGAAAAAAACAGGGAAAAGAAAAAAACACGGAAAAACAAGGAAAGGAGAAAAAAACAGGGAAAAGAAAAAAACACGGAAAAACAGGGAAAGAAGAAAAAAACAGGGAAAAAAACACAGGGAAAAACAGGGAAAGGAGAAAAAAACAGGGAAAAGAAAAAAACACGGAAAAACAGGGAAAGGAGAAAAAAACAGGGAAAAGAAAAAAACACGGAAAAAAACAGGGAAAAGAAAAACACACGGAAAAACAGGGAAAGGAGAAAAAAACAGAGAAAAGAAAAAAAACACGGAAAAACAGAGAAAGGAGAAAGAAACAGGGAAAAGAAAAAAACACGGAAAAACAGAGCAAGGAGAAAAAAACAGGGAAAAGAAAAAAACATGTAAAACAAAAAAACCCGTAAAAAAAAGGGAAAATAAAAACACACTGAAAAACAAGGATAGGAGAAAAAACCAGGAAAATAGAAACACAGGGAAAAACAGGGAAAGGAGAAAGAAATAGGGAAAAAAAACACGGAAAAACAGGGAAAGAAGAAAAAACAAGGAAAAGAAAAACACAGGGAAAAACAGGGAAAGGAGAAAAAAAACAGGGAAAAGAAAAAAACACGGAAAAACAGGGAAAGGAGAAAAAAACAGGGAAAAGAAAAAAACACGGAAAAAAACAGGGAAAAGAAAAACACAGGGAAAAACAAGGATAGGAGAAAAAACAAGGAAAATAAAAACAAAAGAACAGGGAAAGGAAGGAGAAAAAAACAGGGAAAATATAAACACAAGGAAAAGAGAAAAAAATAGGGGAAAATAAAACAAACAGGAAAAAGCAAAAAAAGGGAAAATAAAAAAAAATGGAAAAAAAAAGGAAGAAAATCCATTCGATTCTGATGACTCAAGGAATTTATTTTTTCTTCTCAGTTTGAAAATTTCTTAGACACGTGAAGTATTTTTTTAAGGTCGATTTTTTGTGTTATTTTTTTGTTACTGAAAGCTAGTCCAATTTTTCTTTTGTTATTGTTAAGCTTGTTAGTCGTGAAAGGTAGGTAATTTTTTTATTCTAATTCATTTACTTCGTCTTACCTTGACTTTTTTTTATCCTTTATATCTCATTCCTTTCGTAACTTCTTTTATACTTTCTTTGCTTCTTATCTTTTCTTTCTTTACAAATTTTTACACCTTTCCGTAAGTTCATCTAAGTTCTGTGCATCTTACCTTTCATTTCCTCTATTTTTCCATCCTTTCGCAATTTTCTTTGATAATTTCTTAGATTTTTTCGTTTGCTTTCTTTTTTTCCCACTTTTCGTAACCTGATCTAGTTGACTTGCTCCATCTAATCATTCATTTCTTTATTATCTTTTGACACACCATTCGTACCTTTTTTTCTCCTAATTTCTTTCGACATTATTAGTTTTTTGGGTCCATTTTGCTTTCCTTTCTTGGGGTTCTTTTTGGGTACCTTTCGGGTCCTGGCTTTGGCGGTAGTGGTTCTGTTATTAATTTGATGATGGTGATGATGATGATGAAGAAGAGAAGGAGGTGGAGGAAGAGGAAGAGGAGGAAGAGGATGAGGAAGAGGAAGAATACGAATAGGAGGAAGATTAAGAGGAAGAGGAAGAAGAAGAGAAAGAAAATGAGAGAAAATAAGAGAAAGAATAAGAATAAGAAAAAAAGGAAGAAAAGGAAGAAGAATAGAAAGAAGAAAAGAAAGAAGAAGAGAAAGATGAAGATAAAGAAAAAGAGAAAGAAAAAGAGGAAGAAGAAGAGAGGAAGAAGAAGAGAGAAAGAAGAAGAGAAAGGAGAAGAGAAAGGAGAAGAGAAAGAAGAAGAGAAAGAAGAAGAGAAAGGAGAAGAGAAAGAAGAAGAGAAAGGAGAAGAGAGAAAGAAGAAGAGAAAGGAGAAGAGGAAGGAGAAGACGAAGAAGAAGAGAAAGAAGAAGAGAAAGGAGAAGAGCAAGAAGAAGAGAAAGGAGAAGAGAAAGGAGAAGAGGAAGGAGAAGACGAAGAAGAAGAGAAAGAAGAGGAGAAAAGAAGAAGAGAAAAAAGAAGAGAAAAAAGAAAAAAAAAGAAGAGAAAGAAGACAACAAGAAGAGAAGAAAGAAAAAAAGGAGAAGAAGAAAAAAGAAGAGAAAAAGAAGAGAAAAAGAAGAAAAGAAGAAAGAGAAAAAGAAGAAGAAGAAAGAAAGAAGAAAGAAGAAAAGAAAAGAGAAGAGAAGAAAAAGAAGAAGGGAAGAAAAGAGAAGAAGAAAGAAGAGAAAAAGAAAAAGAAGAAAGAGAAAAAAAAGAGGAGCAATAATAAGAAAAAGAATAAGAGGAAGGAGAGGAGGATGGTGATGGTGATGGTGGTGGTGGTTGTGGTGATGATTTTGGTGGTGGTGATGAGGCAGTGGGAACGGCATTCCACCACCACCACCACCACCACAATAATTATCGCCAGGTAATTAGGAGGTGAATTGTGGCTGAATCAAAGACAGGTGTGCTAATTAACGTCTCAATATACCTACCTTATCTTGCCTTATGATTACTTTCTCTCTCTCTTTCATTTTCTTATTTTTCTTCCTTTCAGGATCTTTTCTTTTCTCTGTTTTCTTATTTTTCTTCTTTCTTTCTTTTCTTTATTATTCCATCACTTTCATTTTCTCTCATTTT
Organism: Eriocheir sinensis; assembly: GCF_024679095.1. Lineage (NCBI taxonomy): Eukaryota > Metazoa > Arthropoda > Malacostraca > Decapoda > Varunidae > Eriocheir > Eriocheir sinensis. The sequence continues at coordinate 28,454 of NW_026112270.1, forward strand.
CTCCTTTCTTCTTTTCTTTCTCTTTTATTCATCCCTTTCATTTTTGATTTTTTGTTTTGTTTTTTAGTTTTTTCATTCTTTATTTTAGATCACTTTCATTTTACTTTTCACTTTCTTTTCTATCTCTCTCTCTCTCTCTCTCTCTCTCTCTCTCTCTTCTTTGGTCGAGTTTAATACTCTTAGGGACAGGAAAATATGTTGATGGTAAATAAGGAGGAGGAGGAGGATAAGGAGGAGGAGGAGGAGGAAGAGGAGGAGGAGGAGGAGGAGGAGGTTTTCATGTATGTGACTTTTCCTTTTCCTTTTCTCCTTTTTTTTTTTGTTTGTTCAAGTGTTGCAATTTTGATTCGTATTTTTTTCCATATTTTTCTTGTGTATTGCTGAGTCCTTGTTCTTCTCTTCCTCGTTTTCTACCTTCTCCTCTTCCTCTTCTGCCTGTTTTTTCTCCTTTGCAACACCTCTCATTTCTCTTCTTATTCCTCGTCCACTTATACTTTCTTCTATTTTTCATTCTCCTTCTCCTCCTCGTCCTTCTCCTCCTCATTATCTTCCAACTCCTCCGTCCACACCTCTAGTTCCTCTTTTTTCTCCTCTTCCACTTCTTTCTTCTCCATCGCTTCTTCTTCCTTCTTCTTCACCTTCATTTATTCATCATCTTTGTTCTCGTAACACTATTTTAATCCCTCTTCGTCTTCCATCACCTCCTCCTCCTCCTCCTCCTCCTCCTCCTCATCTCCCTTCTCATTACGCGGCTAGACTTGGAAGACTTCTTAGTGAGCAGGTGTCACTTTTCAGGGCATAAAAAACAGCGAGCCCCGACAGAGAACGTCACGTAAACAATCAAGGACCACCAGCCAATCCCACCATGACCATATAAGCGCGTGTTATGTAAACGCCCGCAGCATTCGAAATAAATTCACAGACCTGGAGGAACTTGCTGCAACGGAAAACTTCCACATTATCGCCGTCGCGGAGTCATGGTTAAATACAAATAACAGAAATTCTATTGCGGAATTTAGCTTACTCGGCTATTCATTTTTTTTGCGACAGAGAAAACAGAGTTGGTGGTGGCGTCGTCTTATATATTCGTGCTGGTTTAAATCCACGTGTTATCAAAGTCGAAAGAATAAATAATATAGACACCGTTTTCGTAGAAATTAAAAACCGTTCAAGTAAATTAGTTATTGGCATTGTTTATAGACCTCCAAACCAAGCAATGCAAATAGACAGAAAACTGTTCGAACAAATTTCTAACATGCAATCAATCTGAAGCTGTAATTATGGGAGACTTTAACTTACCATTTAAGAGTTGGGGAGACACGTTAAATATACACTCGGGTCACGATCTATACAGTAACTCATTAGAAAGTGCGCTTTATCAGCATGTGCATAAACCAACTCGCGAAAATAACATCCTCGATCTAGTTCTCACAACTAAAGAAAGCCTAGTTAAGGATCTCAATGTTGGTACAGAATTCAGCGACAGCGATCATCGAATGATTTCGTTTAAGATAAAAATCAAAGAGAACATGAAAACGAGTGAAGAAAGAATACCTGATTACCGACGTGCGGATTTTGACAAACTAAGAAATTTAGTAGCGAATGCAGACTGGAGCGAAATTTCTGCAGCCTCAGATATAAATAAAGCTTGAGAAACATTCACAGAAGCTTTAGGTAGAGCCGTGAGTTTATGCGTACCATTCCGTAAAAGACGACCAGCAGCCAACTGGAAGCCTAAGTGGCGGAACAATCAACTCAAACGCCAAATTGAGAATTAAAATCGAGTGCGTCGCAAATACTTGATTACAAATAATGAAACAGACAAAACTGAATTCCAAAGATTACGCCGAGAAACAAAAAGAATCATACGTCTCAATAAAAGAAACCTAGAGCTTCATATTGCAAGCGCAAGAAAAACAAATCCTAAAGAATTTTTTGCTTACGTAGAAACAAAAAGGTTCTCACCCCCAGTATTGGCCCAATAGCAACTGTAAATGGCGAATCCACGAATGATGATAAAGAAATCGCTAACATATTGAATGATTTTTTTGCCTCCGTTTTTACAGAAGAAATCTTATCCGAAAGGCAACCGGAAGCCCCAAGATATATTGATTACACATCCTTGAGTATTATTAGCGACATTGTAGAAAGTGATTTAGTACAAAATATCGATAATATTAAAGTAAAAAAAAAAGCCCGGCCCAGATAAAATCAGCAAGCCCCTCTTGAACATATTCTCAAAGTCACTAAACACAGGAAAAGTACCACTAGAATGGAAACTCGCTAACGTAGCTCCTATCTTTAAAAAAGGCGACAAGTCCCAACCAGGTAATTATCGACCGATCAGTCTAACGTAAATCGTGTGCAAAATTTTAGAGACAATCATTCGCGAAAAAATAGATTTTTTTTTTTTTTAAGATAACAGACTAATTAAGGATTCGCAAATGGTTTTCGAAACAAACGTTCCTGTTTGACTTACCTTCTCGATTTCTTCAACTACATCTTTCATGTGTACAATGAAAGTCAATCAGTAGACATTGTATATTTGGACTTTCAGAAAACATTTGACAAAGTCCCTCACAACCGTCTCCTTAGTAAATTGCAAACTCACGGTATAACCGGTAATATTCATAAGTGGCTCAGAGACTGGCTTACCGACCGTAAACAGAGAGTTGTTATGAATGGTATAGCTACTTTTACGCCTGTTTCAAAGCCGCTGGTGTGTGCGTTACCTAATCTACAGAGAGACTGTAAAAGAGGTTGAAGTGAATTCGTTCCATATTCCAAAACGTCTCGCCACAGAATAGGACTAATTTCCAAGCCCACAGAGAACAAAAACAGGGTTTTCACGGGGTGTCCCGTTGAGGATGCAGAGGTCGTGTATGACAGTCACCGGGATCACGAAACAGTCCGTGAAAAACCCTGAAACTTCTACGAGAGGCTTTTAAACAGGCGAACCGAGGCGCCGACGGGTTAAGGATACGTGCCGTGCAGCCTTACTGACCCTTCCCAGCAGCACTGTGTGTGTGTCTGTTTACAGCTGACGGTGTGTGTGTGTGTGTGTGTGTGTGTGTGTGTGTGTGTGTGTGTGTGTGTGTCATTGTGTGCTCTAATCTCTATGTCTACCCATTTCCCTGCAGTGTAGATATAATTACACATTTCGGAGAGTAGAAACCAGTTCGGACTCCCAACGCTTTACAGCTGTTTTCACATATTCGGTTCCGTATTCAACTGTTCCAATGACTGCCCCGAGGTGTCTTTCGCCAGTCACTGACAGTTTCACGTTACTGCCCTGGAATGCTGTTTTGGCCCGATCGTATGCCTCTGGTTTTACAATCACCACAGACTTAGTGGCGTTGGGACGGTAACCTATTTTAGGGCCGTGTTCATTGACGAGGTCCCACCATTTCCTGAGGTCTGCAGACTTTCCTACCCTGTGAGGTCATCCACATACGCCACCTGTTTGACGTTGGTGTTTTCATGGCGGATGATGTCCTGCAACTTCGTCATTCCCAGAACAAACATTGCCATAGCCACTGGAGTCCCCTGGGTGGTGCCCTCTGAGGATTACTACTACTACTACTACTACTACTACTACTACTACTACTACTACTACTACTACTACTATTACTACTACTACTACTACTACTACTACTACTACTACTACTACTACTACTACTACTACTACTACTACTACTACTACTACTACTACTACTACTACTACTACTACTCCTACTACTACTGCTACTACCACTATCACCACTTTTTTTACGGGCCTCCATCTATTAGAGTTGCGTTGTGAGCGGTATATTTTCTCATATCCTTTCACAAAGCAATTCATTATTCACCCATAATGACTGGCCGACAACCATCTTTATTTAATATTACAAACTTTACTAAACATTTTATTTTTAAGCTAACAGAGCTTGTGGTTGATACGACTATCAACCACCGTCGCCTCAAAGTCCAGGTCAGCAATGCAGGTGGTTTTGGGTGCAGGTGACCTGGTTCCTCTCAGGCAGACCAAGGCTGACCTCAGGAGGGAGAAGGACAGCCTGCATCTCATCCAGGCGACCACACTGCTTCTTGGCTGTTGTTTCTTATCCGCCAGTGTTTCAGCGAGTCTTGCGTAGAAGCTCTGCGCCCTTGGTACCATCCCTCCTGCCGTCGTGAATACTACCGGGGTGAAGGAGCCCTGGTCCACATTCTGTATTCTTTCTTCATATGCTCTGTTCTTCTCTTGTTCGTTTCTTCTGTGGGCTGCATCAATTGTCAGGTCTCTGTGGCAATGGGCCATGGGATCAAAGATCCTTATGTCAAAATATGCCCTTTGTCCACGAGTCCAAAACCCTCTGGCGCTAACATCCACTCGTGCTTCGTTCAAACATTAGCAGTGCGTCTGGCGAGTGTTCGCCTTGCAGAGAGCAACATGGGTTCCACATCACGTCGTGGCAGACTTCTTTCAACATCTGAGCTGTTACGTCTCTTACTTCATCATGTCTCATGCAGACGAAACCTCCTCTCTTGCATGTCATGGCATGATTTTGGTTGAAGGTGAGCCACAGTTACACATGTTTGGGAGCCCATCCACTGGCCAACCATACTACTACTACTACTACTACTACTACTACTACTACTACTACTACTACTACTACTACTACTAATAATAATAATAATAATAATACTACTACTACTACTACTACTACTACTACTACTACTACTACTACTACTACTACTACTACTACTACTACTACTACTACTACTACTACTACTACTACTACTACTACTACTACTACTACTACTACTACTACTACTACTATTACTACTACTACTAATAATAACTACTTTTTTTTCACAACAAAAGGCAGCTCATGGGCACAAAAAAAAACAATAATAAAAATAAAAAGCCCGCAAGTCGCTGCTCTAAAAAGAATCAAAAGAGGGCCGAAAGAGGTCAGTTTCGGGAGGAGAGGTGTCCTGATACCCTTCTCTTGAAAGAGTTCAAGTCGTAGGCAGGAGGAAATACAGATGAAGGAAGATTGTTCCAGAGTTTACCAGCGTGAGGGATGAAAGAGTAAAGATGCTGGTTAACTCTTGCATAAGGGGTTTGGACAGTATAGGGATGAGCATGAGTAGAAAGTCGTGTGCAGCGGGGCCGCGGGAGGGGGGGGAGGCATGCAGTTAGCAAGTTCAGTAGAGCAGTCAGCGTGGAAATATCGATAGAAGATAGAGAGGCAACATCGCGACGGAATTTAAGAGGTAGAAGACTATCAGTAGAAGGAGGAGAGCTAACGAGATGAAGAGCTTTAGACTCCACTCTGTCCAGAAGAGCTGTGTGAGTGGAGCCCCCCCACACGTGAGATGCATACTCCATACGAGGGCGGACAAGGCCCCTGTATATGGATAGCAACTGCGCGGGGGAGAAGAACTGGCGGAGACGATACAGAACGCCCAACCTCGAGGAAGCTGATTTAGCGAGAGAGATGTGAAGTTTCCAGTTGAGATTTTGAGTAAAGGATAGACCGAGGATGTTTAGTGTTGAAGATGGTGATAGCTGAGTGTTGTCGAAGAATAGAGGATAGGTGTTTGGAAGATTGTGTCGAGTTGATAGGTGGAAAAATTGAGTTTTTGAGACATTGAAGGACACAAGGTTCCTTCTGCCTCAATCGGAAATGATAGCAACTACTACTACTTCTACTACTACTACTACTACTACTACTACTACTACTATTACTACTACTACTACTACTACTACTACTACTACTACTACTACTACTACTACTACTACTACTACTACTACTACTACTACTACTACTACTACTACTACTACTACTACTACTACTACTACTACTACTACTACTACTACTACTACTACTACTACTATTACTACTACTACTACTACTACTACTACTACTACTACTACTACTACTACTACATAAATGATACCTCCACCCATGTTTATTTTCCCGACACATAATCATGGAGCTCCATAGCAGAGGTCATTAGCCCCAACTCTGTTCGCTAATGACTGTGGCATCCAACCATATCGCTAATACTACCTGACACCAAATCACCTATCATCTATTACGTCTAGATCCCCTTTCCTTCCCTACTTAAGTCACTCCCGACCCACCCTAATGTCACTCTCCACCACTGTGGCTTCATAGTCCATATTGGAGATGGTGGTGGCTTTTTGGCCAGAGTGTCTGGTGCCCCTGAGACATAGGATGGACGACCTGAGCAGGAGAACGAGGCGACACCTCATCCAGGCGACAACGTGGCTCCTTGGCTGTTGCTTCTTTTCTGAGATTAGTTCCGCGAGGCGTGTGTAGAAGCATTGGGCCCTGGGACCCATCCGCCGGATGTGGTGAAGACGAGGGGGGTGAAGCTGCCCTGATCCACATGTTGGATTCTTTCACCGTATGCCCTTGTCTTCTCCTGCTCGTTCCTGTGGTGGGCGGCTTGCAGGGGCAGCTCACGGTGACAGGCAGCCATCGGGTCGAATATGCGGATGTCCATGAACGCCCGCTGTCCGCGCACCCAGAATCCGCAGGCACCCATCAACCCGTGCCTCCTGTGAGGTATTGGCTGTCCTGTATCGAAGGTGTTCGCCGTCCAGGGGAAGCAGTGCCGGCTCGGTAGTGACGTCTTGGCATACCTCCCCAAGCATGCTGGCTGTCAGATCCCTCACTTCATCGTGTCGAATACAGACGAATCCTCCTTTTTTACATGTCATGGTGTGGGTGACATCATTTGGTGATCCACATGCACAGAGATCGGGCAGTCCCTCAATCGGCCAGCCATATCTCAGAGCAATGGCGTCGACAAATTCTTGTTTGTTAAGGCTGAAGCCCTTTGCTCTGATTGGTAATGACGTTAGCCAGTTAGAGGCGCCTGCCTCCTGTGCTGTGTGTATTTTCTACCCATTTCTGTGGACAGGTGTTGTGTAAGACGGTCCAGCTCGTCTTTTTGGGCCTGTTGCCTTTCTTCTGAGATTTTTCTTTTAATATCTCTTATTTCTGTTTGGTCTATCTCGCCCTCTGCCTCCTGAGCGATGATCCTGTTGATGAGTGACCTGGTAAGGCTGATGGAGTTTTATATCTCCTTATCTGCCAGCTTCTCAGGGTTGGTGATCCCCATCCCACCCAGTCTTGGGGAAGTGCTAGCATATCCTCTCTTCCTCCCCAAAGCATGATATTTCACCAGCGCCGGCAAGAATACATTCTTGACGGCATTTTCAGTGGTCGGAGGTGGACTGATGCCGGGATGGTGCGCATCAGGAACGTCCACCGATGTTGGATGCCGTGGGTGTACGCTGAATAGGCAGCGTGTGGCTCAGTCTTGGCAATGGCAGACAAAGCTTCTATTTCCTTCACCCATTCAGCTACTTTGTCTCCCACGTACTCCTTCTTATATACCTCTGTCCCGATCACTGCACCTAAGTGTCGTTGTCCGTCTTTTGTCACAATGACGCCACTTCCTCTAAAAGTTTCTGCGGCATGGTCATAATGTTCAGGTTTGACAATAAGGACAGACTTGGTGGCGTTAGGGATGAATCCTATCTCAAGGCCGGCGGTGTTCAGTGTCCCACCACCCTTTTAAGTCTGAGATTTTACCAGCACCTGAGAGGTCATCCACATAAGCCACCTGTTTCACCCGTGTTTCTGCGAACGCGATTTCATTTTGGAGGACTGATAGGCCCAGGGCGTACATAGCCATGGCTATTGGGTCACCTTGTGTTGTCCCCTCAGATGATTTTAACACTTTCACCTTTCCACTGTGGCTATTTATGTATAAGTCAGTCGGGTATGCTACTACTACTACTACTACTACTACTACTACTACTACTACTAATAATAATAATAATAATAATAATAATAATATGACTACTACTACTACTACTACTACTACTACTACTACTACTAATAATAATAATAATAATAATAATAATAATAATAATAATAATAATAATAATAATAATAATAATAATAATAATAATAATAATAATAATAATAATAATAATAATAATAATAATAATAATAATAATAATCTGACTACTACTACTACTACTTCTACTACTACTACTACTACTACTACTATACAACATAAATGATACCTCCACCCATGTTTATTCTCCCGACACATAATCATGGAGGGCTCCATAACTTTGAGGTCATTAGCTAACTCTGTTCGCTACTGACTTTGACGACTATTACTACTAATAATAATACTACTACTACTACTACTACTACTACTTCTTACTACTACTATTACTGCTAATATGACTACTACTACTACTACTACTACTACTCCTACTACTACTACTACTACTACTACTACTACTACTACGACTCAGTTCACTAGTCTGAGGTGTTCCGTTATCGTGCCTTGCAACCTGCTGTCCCACAGCGTGTCCGATTTGATGGATAAATAATATATGGCAGACTATGGATAGAAATGGTGTCGTGTCGACGATATACTAGAATAATTTTATATACCGACACATATATATATATATATATATATATATATATATATATATATATATATATATATATATATATATATATATATATATATATATATATATATATATATATATATATATATATATATATATATATATATATATATATATATATATATATATATATATATATATATATATATATATATATATATATATATATATATATATATATATATATATATATATATATATATATATATATATATATATATATATATATATATATATATATAGATATATAGTTGAACAGACAGCTGTGTCGTTACTTTGAGGTATATAGTGACCATTTAGCCTCGGCGCTGCCCTCCGCGGTCTACAATGTAACTAAACAGCAGCTGTCTGCGGCATTATTCATTATTTGAAACTCAAAACTACCTACGAGTCATAACTGATCCTTGTCTACCGATGACTGACAAGTAATAATAATAACTATCACCCAGCATGAGGAGTGTGTGTGTGTGCGTGTGTGTGTGTGCGTGTGTGCGTGTGTGTGCGTGTGTGTGTGTGTGTGTGTGTGTGTGTGTGTGTGTGTGTGTGTGTGTGTGTGTGTGTGTGTGTGTGTGTGTGTGTGTGTGTGTGTGGGGGGGGGGGGGGGTATAAGTCATAGACTTCACAACTAGTTGACGGGAAATCTCTTCAGTCTTGGCGCGCTGGCTTCGCGTAAGGGGCCGATTGTTATGGCGACTTTCACTGCGACAACTCAAACACACTCTGCGTTCTTACTCCGAATTTAAGTGGAAACAGGACGAAATCTTCAAGTTTTAGTGCATACAAGCAGGCAGGAGTGTCTCTAGAGTGATTTGGTCGAGGATTCAAGGTAACTTATATAAAATAGCACCATGCGTGCACTTTGAAAACGTTGTGTAAAAAATGGCAAATTTGCGTAACTTTAGGTTGAAATCTTTACGTAAAATGAATGATAACTGTAGGATAGTGAAGTCCACAGTTTTACGTATTAGGAAACAAGAAATGTACGTTTAGTTAGTGCCTACATGGCAACTCAGCTCAGTTCCCGCGTCGCCTAACTCGCCTTAGGCACGCAGTCAGCTGGGCACTTCCCCGCTGTCCTGCCTCTGTTTACTCTCCAAGTAAAGGACCTACAGTTATTCATCGTCTCTGTACCCTTCCCCACAACTGCAAGGATCCAGAGGACGATACAAGAAGACACAGAAGGCAGTGGATCGAGTGGAAGTGACGGAGGAGACACAAGATATGAGGACGCCGCCCGTGGGTAAACTGTGGAGGAGCCGTACTACGCCATCAGTGCAGTGACTCAGTGTTGTGTGCAGTGCAGTGGTGTGTTCAGTGCAGTGTGGTAGTGAGGGGCTGTTCACTACGTCCTACGGGTCGAGTATGTGTGCATGGGAAGGCCAACTCTGACCGAGCACTCTTTCGGCAAGCGCCGCACCATGCGCGGCGCCAACTACTGGAGCGTGCAGAACTTCATGGTGAGCAACAGGTTGGCCCAGCGCCTGCATTTGCTGAAGCTCGTCGGGTTCTTCCCCGGGGACGTGCAGGCCGACCTGGACCGGGCCAAGGCAGAGGGGAAGGAGGACGACGAGGTGATCTTGGCCCAGCTTCGACGACCAGCCGGACCCGCCGACGGACGAGTTGCTCCTCGCCGCGGTCGGCAACTACGCCGGCTACCTGGCCAGGAAGGTCCAGGCCAACTCCTCTGTGGCCGAGTGCTGCAAGCAGGAGCTTGCCCAGCAGGAGGAGATGAAGATTACCGTGGAGCTCGAGAGGGGCGACCCGCCCTCTGTGATGTTCGACGCCCTGGTCGAGCTGGTCGACAGGGGAGAGCTGGAGACGGGCCGGGCGGTCCTGAAGCAGCCATCTCTCCCAATGGCCCACATGGCGTCCTTCGGGATGTCGCTGTGGGACTCCCTGATGTGCAGGGAGGACAAGAAGGAGCGCAGGTTGAGGTTCCTCTCCTTGCCATGCGCCACAGGGACGGGTTCAGGCACCTCCTGGAGTTCCTGGCGGCCTCAGACCCGACCTTGCAGGGGTACAGGTGCCAGGAGGGCACAACCTGGCCAACACCATCTTGCCGCACATCAGCAGGTCCCTCTTCAACTGTTTCGGTGCTAATTTCTCCAAGGACGTGACCTCAGAAGCGAGGAAGAACAAGGCCTTGAAGCAGCCGACCGGCAGGAAGAGGAGCAGTATCGAGGAGGGCAGGAAGGAGACGGCGAGGAACAGGGACGTGTACAAGTCAGGAAACTGACCGGGGCCCACAAGTCATAGGCCAAAAGGCTAAAGTGATTGTTCAGGGACGAGGGCCAGATAGCCGGCTAGACGTGCTGCGGCAATAGTGACATCGGAATTCAACCAAAATAAGTTGTGATTGTATATAGAAAATCAATATTTTGCTTTTGTTGAGTAAAATTAAGATGTTTCTGCATGCTTTCCTCAAGTATTAAGTTTCTAATGTGAAAATTAAGTGATTTATTAGATGTTAAAACTTACGTAAAAATTGCACTAAATAAAAAAAAAATAAGTAGCTATTTCGGGCAAAAACTTATAAGATATGCTAAATATTGCTATTGATTCTGAAAATATAAGTGATTATCTCTGCATTTGGTGATGTTTGTGCATCTAGCGTAAAATCTGAGGATTTTATAGCCTTTTTAAGTTTTGTTATACTTATATAAAAAAACAATTAATCGGGATTTTATTAGGGAACGACTTTGAATTTTTTGATACCGCTGCTCATGGAGACTCATATATGCCTAAGGGAGGTGCCTGTTTTAGTTTCAGGTCGCTAGCTGCTTTGGTTTTGAAAATATTTAAATTTTAAATTTTTGAAAATCGGCCCCCTGCGAATCGGCCCCGCGCCCCGTTTCCCGTCAAGAGATTGTGAAGTCTATGCTTCAGCATCGAAGTTCAATCGAGGAATTTCGAAGGAGCTTCTGTCTTGTGAGCGTGTTCTTGCATTCAGTATCCTCCGCCAGCCCAACTCCCTGATGTGTTTCTGGTCATCAAAGATCATGCTTATCAAAATGTTCTCAGGGTGAGCACAATATGCATTTCTTTGAAGCACTGGTTTGACAATCTCAAATACATCTCGGGGAAGAGACTTGGCACAAGATATGGTCTCATACAGATGTTTTGCGGCGAATTTGAGAGAAGATTGGTTCTTGATCTTAAACCACATTGGTGCGTAGACTCTCATAATGAAATGTGTGATCTTTTCTAGAGTGTCTGATGGTTGTTCTGTTGCAACATATAGTCTGAGGATTCTGTTTGCTGTTGTTAACCACCTTGAATGAGCTAATTTTCCTGGACTTCGTTGGGCCAATGAGTCACTGCAGTAGCCTCTAGACACAGCACTGTAAATATCCAACAAGTATCTCTGGTCTGTACTCAGAGCAGCAGAATCAGTCTGTAAGCTTACTGCCTCAACAGTTTTGAATTTTACGACAGGATACGTTTCACAGTCTAAAAGCAGCTTTCCAATTGGTCCTGTGAATCCTCTAGGCCCAGTTGTTGGTCCATCTAATTCAATAATCAAGTGCCGTAAAGGTAGTTCATTCATATGAAGCATGCAAATGACCCACTGCAGTGGCCGTTTCAGTTCTCTCTCCATCAAGGCTACCACTCCACCCTTTTTTCCTGTATTGACTGCAGTTCCATCGCATCCTATTGCCTTAATCTTTGAGGTGTCAACAAAGTTTGAATTCAGAAAGACCAATATTTCTCTGCAGATACTTTCGGCGGTTCCTGAAGAGGGCACATGCCCTAGGTAGCTTGAAGACGGCTCTTGCAAAATAGTGATGTGTTCTTCATTTATCGTCCTTTACGTTGAGTTCTTCCTTTTCCTTCTGTAGTCAGTGTTTTATCCTTGCGGCCATCGAAGTAGATGCTGATTGGTGGTTCAGTCACTTTGTCTTGAGTCTGCATTTTACTTCTTGCTGCTGTACGTGCTCTTCTAATTTTGTTTCTGTCAATTACTCCTGTTTCTGCTATCATGCCAAGATCATCAAGAACAGCACTTGCTACTGAAGCCGCAGCTCTGTCAGATAAGACACCACGATCACATGCAATAGCGAGTGATTCCAGACTGCTTTTCTTGCTTATTCCTTCTCGTTCCTGTTTTGCTCTAGCAGGAGGTTATGGAGTAAAGTCCTCTTCACTGTCTTCACTTGTAGAGCTTGTACTGTAATCCAATTCATTTTCACAGTAATCATTTCTAATACTTGGGCCAGGTACAGGTACGGTTTGTTTTCTACTCAACCGTTTAACATTCTTCTTAGTTGTGGTAGCATCCAAAGATCCAATAGCCATTTTCTCTTAGTTCTTTGATCCAATAGAAACTCTTGCTCCATTGGATGCACTCTCCTTTCCTTGCTGCACTTACAATTCTTGAATTCCTTGCACTTGCATGCAGCAATGTCAAAGAGTCTGGCCTGAGCATCAGTTTGAAAAGCTTGTACTTTCTTTTGGTAACTCTTGACTTTCTTCCGTTCCTTTTCTGGCTTTTGTAATGTTTTGTATTTAGTGTGATAGGTTTTCAACATTTGCGTAATACGCTCATCAGACACATATGGAATAGAGGCTCTCTGCCATACAGATTTCAGTTTTGACATAACACAGGCACTTATCTCAGAAAATGTTGGCGCCTTCTTAGAAATCTTCATATTTTGCCGTTCATATTGGTAGCATCTCATAACGTCACAATATGTTGGAAGACAGTTCACATTTAAATCCTGTGGTGTCCCAAATATGGGACATATACTTGCAAGTCTGGTTTCGTGAGAGGCCATCCTTTCTTGAGTATCCCCCCAGTCTAGAAGTAGGGAGCAAGCTTCTGTGGTGCAACCTCAACGACTGATGAATGAAGACTAGCTGAAAGGGAGACCAGAGCATAAAGTGCAGTTGCCTAATGGGAGATTTAGGGCTACACAAGTAGGCTACATCACTGCAATATTGCATAGGCTACAGTCATTTTTGATACTTTTGCAAATAAAGTTTTTTTTTAATAGCATTTATTTTATGAATAGGATTTTTGATAAAGTAATGGGTATTTTAGGGAAGCAGAAGAAATTAATTAAGAGAACCAATTATTATTTTGTGCGTGTGTGTCTTTAGGCAGTAATTTAGACAATATTTGAAACTATTGCTACATGATTATATACCTGGCTCACACTAAAATAAATCCCGAAAATGCCATATTTTTCGCTCTTATAACGATTTTTCAACTCATTGGGGAGGCAGAAGATAATATCTAGGAGAAACCATTTTTTTTCTCAGTATTAAGGCAACTATTTAGAATATATTAAACACTATTGCAATGTGATATATGCCTGTCTTATACTAATTAAAAAATCATTAAAATACCCTATTTTTTACCTATTTTACGATATTTTAACTCATTGGGGAGGCAGAAGATATTGTTTTAGAAATGTGAAATTTCACAGTAATTATTTTCTCATGGATACACAACTTTTAATCACTATTGGAATTTGAATTGTAAAAAAAGTGTAAAAACGATCCACCCTAATATATATATAGTTGCTTGAGATTTTCATATAATCAATAATATCGGAGACAGCTGTGTCGTTACTTTACAGTATGAGGTCACTGATTATACACTGATCATTTAGCCTCGGCGCTGCCCTCCGCGGTCTACAATGTGACTAAACAGCTGTCTGCGGCATTATTCATTATTTGACACTCAAAATTACCTACGAGTCATAACTGATCCTTGTCTACCGATGACTGACAAATAATAATAATAACTATCACCCAGCATGAGGAGTGTGTGTGTGTGGGGGGGGGGGGGTATAAGTATTGCTTTCATAATGTACACATACAAAACAGGTTTACATGACAAACGAGATGGAGTGCACATCAGTCTCACTTTCATAAACATAGAGAGAGAGAGATTACATAGAAAATCATACCACGCAGACCACATGGTCCAGACTAGGTGGTCTGTCCTTAAACACAAGTGATTTTACATTAATTAGAAGGCTCCAAAACGTTGCATTTCTAATCTAGTTGATATTAAGTTGAAGGAAGTGACGGTCGAGCTTTTTTTTGAAGGAGTCAATCGTGTTACATTGGACCGATGATGGTGGAAGCTTATTCCATTTTCGCACTACAACGTTGGTGAAGAAAAATTTGGTGCAGTCTGAATTTACTTGTTTACATCTGAGTTTTACGCCATTGTCCCTCGTACGCAAAGTGTCATCGATCATAAACAATGTTGATCTGTACATTCGTGAAACCATTAAGTATTTTAAAACATTCGATCAGTTTTCCTCGGAGGCGACGTTTCTCAAGAGAGAACAAGTTAAGGGTGAAAAACATTTCTTCGTAGGATCTGTTGCCCAAGGAAGGGATCATTTTCGTTGCCCGACGCTGAACACCTTCTAATGTAGCAACATCCTTTGCATGGTGGGGAGACCAAGACTGTACCGCATATTCCAAGTGGGGTCTGACTAAACTATTGTAGAGCGGAAGTATTACATCTTTATTCTTGAATAAAATGTTTCTTTTAATGAAACCCAACATTCTGTTCGCTTTATTTGCTGCATCGATGCACTGATGTGAGAATTTGAGGTTTGACGCGATTTTGACCCCCAAGTCCTTGACGCATTGAACGCTTTTGAGTTTAACGTCGCGCATTTCGTAATCGAACTTCTTATTCCTCGTTCCAACTTGAAGGACCTGGCACTTGTCTACGTTAAAGGGCATCTCCCCTATCCGACCAAGCTGAAATTTTGTGCAAATCCTCTTGGAGGTTTTGCCTGTCTTCGTCAGTGAGAACCGAGTTACCAATCTTTGTGTCGTCTGCAAATTTACTAATGCGATTATTGAGTCCAACATCCACGTCGTTGATGTAAATAATGAAGAGCACTGGGCCAAGAACCGAGCCCTGAGGGACGCCACTAGTGTCCGGCGCCCACTCTGAGTTAAATCCGTCAATCACTACTCTTTGTTGTCTGTTGCTCAACCAATTCGCGATCCATTGGTTTACTTGACCGTCAATACCTATTTGCTTTAATTTATAAAGTAATTTATGATGCGGGACTTTATCAAACGCTTTCAAGAAATCAAGATAGACTACGTCCAGTGATTTGGTTACGTCATAAACAGTGAAGAGGTCGTTATAAAAGGTTAATAGGTTTGATAGGCAGGATCTTTTGTTTCGGAAGCCATGTTGTGAGTCCCCAGTTAATGAGTGCCTTTGAAGGTAACTCACAATTTTGTCTCTAATTATGCCCTCAAGTAGCTTACCTACAACCGAAGTTAGACTAATGGGCCTATAATTACCTGGTACTTTTTTGTCTCCTTTCTTAAAAATCGGTGTCACGTTAGCCTTTTTCCAATCTGAAGGAACGATGCCTTGTCGCAAGAACATATTGAATACGGTTGTGAGGGAGGAGAGTATTTCGCTCTTTGTTTCTTTGAGCAGAGTTGGATATACTTTGTCATGTCCAGGACTTTTATTTGTTTTAAGTGATTTGAGGGCTTTAAGGACTTCATCGGGTTTTATTTCAAAGTTAGGCAATGCATGCTCGGGATTTACATTAGTACTGGTGTTGGTGGTAGCGGGAGGAAGACTGTCAGTATTGAACACCGAGGAAAAGTCATTGTTTAATAGGTTTGCAACGTGTTGGCTGTTAGTCACTAGTGCATCGTCGCTGTTTGTTAAAGGTCCAATTCCACTTCTGATCGCCTTTCTGATGTTTATGTAACTGAAGAAGGATTTCGGATTATTTTTACAGTTGGCTGCAATAGTTTCTTCATATCTGCGCTTTGCCTGACGTACTAATCTGTTTATTTGTCGCCTGGCATCATTATAGAGTCTAATGTTTTCGGGCGAGCTTTGTTCTTTCTTTAATCTGTAAAACAGTTTTCTCTCCTTGACTGAGTGTTTAATTTCGCTATTAAACCAAGGTGGGCTTTTATTAGTGTTAATTCGCTTCTCGCACAAGGGGACAAATGTATCCTGCTGAGTGAGTAAGGGATTTTTAAAGCTTATCCAGGCGTCCTCTACATTGCCGTCATCTGACAGTCGCATTTCTATTAGTTTTCGTCGGATTTCTACGAAGTTGGCTCTTTTGAAATTGGGCACCTTTACTTTATTTTCAGTCACCGATGTTTGAGCTCTAATGTCAACGTGCACTAATTTATGATCGCAGGAACCGAGGTGTTCTCCTACCGTGACATTACTAACTAGGTTATCTTGGGTCGTTATAACAAGGTCGAGTATGTTATTTTGTCGAGTTGGTTCAGAAACCATTTGGCTTAGATAATTTTCTTCTAAAAATTCGATCATTCTATGTGACTCACCTTCTGTACCTGACAGTGTCGCCCAGTCGATATGGGGAAGGTTGAAGTCTCTTAATATCAGTGAGTCGCTGTTGTTAAGTGACTGCCTTAAGATGCTGTACATATCAAGATCTGCATCGAGTGATTGCCCCGGAGGCTTGTAAGTGACAGATATATTTAAATTGACTCTTGCTATGTTTACTCGCACGCACAAATGTTCAACGTTACTGTTTCTTGATGTTTTGTCAGTGGGTTGCAAATAGCTTTTGACATAAAGGGCGACGCCACCGCCTCTACGGTTTACACGATCGTTGTTAAAGAGTCTGTAGCCATCTATGTTGTATTCGGGACTTAAATCAATATTTGTGGTGTCGATAAATGTTTCCGTTATAGCAATCACGTCATAGTTTTCTGTCAGAGCAAGACATCGCAGTTCATCAAACTTGTTTCTTAGGCTGCGCGCATTGAAACTAAGGACTCTTAGGTTATCTTTAGGCTTGGTAATAGAGGTGCTGGTACTGGCGGGTTCAATGTTACGAGTTTGTTGCGGTGTATGGTGTCTATTTAAACGGGTGGGATGGAAGGACGTGGCTGAGAGTCGTTTTTTGTTCGGACGTTACGTACGGCGTCGTTGAGGAGCCTTCCGAATCTGGCTGCCCCGATGGGGGACAGGTGTATGCCGTCCCTTTGGAAAAGTTTACTCTGGCCGTAGAAATGGTCCGAGGCGTTAAAGCACTCGATGTCAAGCTCTCCGCAGAGAGTCTGTAGGCGGTTGTTGAGGCTGAAGGCCTTACTGTAGAAGTCGCTCTCCTCCCACGTCCGTGGTAGAATTCCTGAAATCAAAATATTTGGGAATTTAGACTTATACTACTGGATGAGCCTACGGTACTTGTCCAGCAGTTCCTCAGACCGGGTCGTGGTGACGTCGTTTGTACCTGTGTGGACAACAAAGAGTGAGTCATTAGAGGCCTCAGCGGAGACCTCGTCCAGGGCAGCTGTGATGTCGTCAACACCAGCTTCAAGATAACAGTAGTTACGCCTACGACAGAATTCAACCACCTGGTGGCGAATCATAGAATCGCCGACCAAGAAGGTGCTCTGTTCCTCGTCCTCCTCCTCCAGTATGGCAAATCTGTTGTAGCAATGAGTAGAATAAATGGCTCTAGGGGCGGGTCTGGCTCCTCCTCTCACGGGGTGAAGCCTTCGGCGTCAGCTCTACCGGTTCCCTGTGACATGTCTTCTTCGGAAGGTGGCTGGGCATCGACAGCAGGTGCGGAGGGTCATGAGGCGTCACTTGCAGTAGGGGCGACGATGTTGGCCTGGATAAACTCCTGCAAGGTTTCAACAGTACTTGTTAGTTCGGTGATCTTCTCACCAGCCGTCAGCCTTTCGTCCTGTTGATGGAGTCTCGTTTCCATCTGCTGTGTCAACAGGCAGATCTTGCAGACGGTCGATCGTCCTGAGAAAAAATGGCCAGAGAAGTTTCCTGTGCAAGTCGAGCATTTCTTTAGCGCCATCTTGGTAAGGAGGAGAGAGAGCAAGTGAGTAGTGTTTATCTATTAATTTGCTTTCCTTTTTCTTTTCGAGAGAGTAAGAGAGAGAGAGAGAGAGAGAGAGAGAGAGAGAGAGAGAGAGAGAGAGAGAGAGCGAGAGAGAGAGAGAGAGAGAGAGAGAGAGAGAGAGAGAGAGAGAGAGACTCATAGTTACATACATATGCACACGCAATACGTTATGTGTTGGGGGTGTGGAATACAAGTGGAGTAGATATAATATCAACTGATTAAATAATTACATAAGCATTATACCTGTTAAATGGTCTCTCTCTCTCTCTCTCTCTCTCTCTCTCTCTCTCTCTCTCATTTATCTCTATCTCACTTTCTTTGGCTCCATGTTTATATACGTAAAACTGATGTGCACTCCAGCATCTCGTTTTTCATGTAAACCTGTTTTTGTATGTGTACATTATTAAAGTAATATTTAGTACTCCGCTCACACCCACCCACACGCACACCCATAACCCACCCACACCCACCCACCTACACCCATAGCCCACACCCACACCCATAACCCACACCCATCCACCCACACCAACACCTACACCCACACCCACACCCATAACCCATACCCACCCACCCACACCCACACCCACACCTACACCCACACCCACACCCACACCCATATCCCACACCCACCCACCCACACCCATAGCCCACCCACACCCACACCCACACCCACCCACCCACACCCATAGCTCACCAACACTACACCCACACCCACACCCACACCCACACACACCCACACCCCCCCACACCCCACCCACACCCACCCACCCACACCCCCACACACCCACACCCACATCCACACCCACCCACATCGACATCCACACCCACCCACACCCACACCCACCCACAACCACACCCACACCCATCCACACCCACACCCACCCACCCACACCACCCACCCCCACCCCCACCCACACCCATACCCTACACCCACCCCCACCCACCCACCCACACCCATCCACCCACATCCACACCCCACCCACCCACCCACAATCACATCCATAACCCACACCCACACCCACACCCATAGCTCACCCACACCAACACCTACACCCACACCCACACCCATAACCCACACCCCCCCAACCACACCCCTAACCCACCCACACCCACACCCATAACCTACACCCACCCAACCACACCCATAACCCACCCACACCCACACCCACACCCATAACCCACACCCACCCAACCACACCA
Organism: Eriocheir sinensis; assembly: GCF_024679095.1. NCBI lineage: Eukaryota > Metazoa > Arthropoda > Malacostraca > Decapoda > Varunidae > Eriocheir > Eriocheir sinensis. The sequence goes on from NW_026112270.1 coordinate 48,029, forward strand.
ATAACCCCCCCACACCCACACCCATAACCCCACACCTCCCCCCTCCCCCCCACACACACATACATACATATATATATATATATATATATATATATATATATATATATATATATATATATATATATATATATATATATATATATATATATATATATATATATATATATATATACATACATACAAACAGACACACATACATACATAGATACAGACATAGATACATATAGAGAGAGAGAGAGAGAGAGAGAGAGAGAGAGAGAGAGAGAGAGAGAGAGAGAGAGAGAGAGAGAGAGAGAGAGAGAGAGAGAGAGAGAGAGAGAGAGAGAGAGAGAGAGAGAGAGAGAGAGAGAGAGAGAGAGAGAGAGAGAGAGAGAGAGAGAGAGAGAATGAATGAATGCGGTGCTACGCTCCCCGAGGCCACGCCTGTCTGCTTTGCTGCATGGTGACGGAAGTGTGTTCACACTATCCAACACTGACAGGCTCCGGGCCGGGCCGTACCGGCGCGGACCTGCAAAATATTTTCTCCGACAATCCCGACCGGCAAGTGGTGGTGACGGTCCGCGCCGAAGACGTGCAGGTCCGTAGCAGTGTGAACACAACAATGGGTTTCCCATTGAAGAATATTTTGTCGTCCGGAACGGTGCGGTACGGATTTTACGTTTGGTGTGAATAAGCCTTTGCCGACCCGAGATGACCCACAAACTACTTCGGCCATTTTTTTTTTTTTTTGTCTTCTTTTCCTTCTCTTTTCCAACTTCTGTTTTTTTTCTTTATTATTTCACCTTACTCCTTCCTTTAAACAACTTCTCTTATCTAAACTTTCATCAATTCATTTACTTTTTTTTTACTTTTTCTCTTTTTTTCAACTTTTTCTTCATCGTTTAACTTTCTCTTTTCACCCATTTTCTTCACTTTACTGTTACTACAACTTCACTTTTCTTTTGTCAATCAACTTATCTAACGTTTTCTCAACACATTTATTTTTTGACCTCATTTTCTTTATATTTTATATTTTTTTTTTTTATTTCTCTACTATGTATTTTTCCTTCTTTTTCCTACCTGACTGTGCTCATCCTGAACAGCCTCGCTTCTCTTCCTTCGGATACTTCATCAACTGTTTCCTCATCGCATTACTTTTTTCCCCTGCTCTTTGTTTTTTTTTTTACTTTTTATTTATTTATCCAGTTTTTCCACAACGAGACAATTCGTTCATTAACTTTTTTCTCCTAACTGTTCTTCCTATTTTTAGTCCCTCCTTTCCCTCATCTTCATTTAATTAACGTTTTTCTGATGGTTAAACCTCCTAACTTTTCCCCTGAGCTCTTTTCATTAGAGTTTCTACCATATCATTTGGTCGTCGTCATTACATATTAACCTTCCCGCGCCTTCCTTACCATAATTATTTAATTCAATCCTTCGTATTGAGCATCATAAAGTACGGATTAAAGATATGGGGAAATAGTGCAGCATGCCATATCCAGCAGGTGCAAAAAACAGCAGCCAAAGTTGCGCTTGGTGCAATAAATTTGACCATGCAACACCATATATAGGGGAGCTAAAGTGGCTGAAGATATGTGATATGTACAAGTACGAGTCGGGAATCACTGTGAATAATGTAATGAGTTAACGATTGCCGGGTTGGTTGTTCTCGCTCCCTAAGGTGAGTGAGACTCATGATGTCAACACAAGACATCAACACCAACTACTTGTTCCCAAAACTAGAACTTGTATAGGAGACAGGTCTCTACTGGTAGCTGGACCTAAACAGCCTACCTGATCACGTGAAGGACACCAAATATGTCTATTTTCAAAAGTGAGTTGAAAAAAACTATCTTTTTTAGTTTTAACGAACAGACTTTCTCCAAGTCGTGACTACACTCATGTATATGATATTTTTGTTTTATTATACATTTTATGACAACATTCTTGTATATGGCTATTATATTATCTTACGACAACGTGTACGCACATTCCTATTTTATTAGTATTATATCATTTTATTCTTGTTTACGGAAAACCTTATGTCTTATATTTTCAAGATCTAGGTTTTATATTGCATCGTTTACTATTATCTTATTTCCTATTTTATCTGTATATCTTAACTTGATATAAGGTCCTAGTATAGAAACCCCAGTATGTTATTTCGCTCTGTACTAGGACGTTTTCGTCACAATGTATGCCAGTAATAACCAGGGCAGTAGCAAGAAGTAGTGAGCCCCCCCAATAAAAAAAATATATATGTGGGGCCCCATACAGACAACCGAGTTTTACATTTTTTTCAGTAATAGTAAGGAGTACAGCTATTAAAAACAATGAATGATGATGTTATACATTTAAGTGGTGCTGAGCCGGGCACAACATGGGGGCACGACTGATAAGCAGGCCTATCAGAGTACAAAAATAATGTTTCTCTTAACAAAGTATGATAATTTATATGCAAAACGACCATTAAAAGGCTTTTTTCTAGCAACATCATGTTCAATGAAGGCGATTCCTAGAGCAGAGAGCCTCTCATCTGACATTGTTGACGCCAAAATATTTTTTTTATTATTTTCTTTCTATTAAAGCTTCTCTCTGCACTTGCAACAGTAACTGGAAATGTTAACATAGCTCTCAACACAATTCCAGTGTTTGGGTATATTTCCCGAAGATTATTACTACAAATATATGTTAAGAAATCTTTAGCAGTAGCAAGAGTTTTTTTCTCTACTGACAACAGCAATGAAATGTCTCAACTCCATTTCCAGTACAGGTGCATCAATGTCTCCCATTATTTCCTCATATTTCTTGCATCGAGTGTGAAGCTTGTTTTCGTCAATACACTGCTTGAATTGCTTTGTATTTTACAAAAAAGCCAAACAGATTATGCCACTCCATAAGCTGACTAATTCCCGAGTTGACGGATGATATAACCTGATCTACTACAACAAAGAAGAACTGACCTTTTTTTTTGTCCTCAGATAAGATACTTTCATTGCGACACATAGTCAAACATGCTTTTTTTTTCTTCGTGTACGCGTCTGCGGAAATACTTTGGCTACATTCACCTGCTCAGCTATTTCCGATGCATTAAGATTTTTAATTTTTTTTACAACAAAGGAGGCAGCTCAAGGGCACAAAAAAAGGAAACAATAATAAAAAAAGCCCGCTACTCGCTGCTCCTAAAAAAGAATAATAATAGGTGGCCGAAAGAGAGGTCAATTTCGGAAGGAGAGGTGTCCTGACACCCTTCTCTTGAAAGAGTTCAAGTCGTAGGCAGGAGGAAATACAGATGAAGGAAGATTGTTCCAGAGTTTACCAGCGTGAGGGATGAAAGAGTGAAGATGCTGGTTAACTCTTGCATAAGGGGTTTGGACAGTATAGGGGATGAGAATGAGTAGAAAGTCGTGTGCAGCGAGGCCGCGGGAAGGGGGGAGGCATGCAGTTAGCAAATTCAGAAGAGCAGTCAGCGTGGAATTATCGATAGAAGATAGAAAGAGAGGCAACATCGCGACGGAATTCAAGAGGTAGAAGACTATCAGTAGGAGGAGGAGAGCTGATGATACGACGAACCTTAGACTCCACTCTGTCCAGAAGACCTGTGTGAATGGATCCCCCACACGTGAGATGCATACTCCATACGAGGGCGGACAAGGCCCCTGTATATGGATATCACCTGCGCGGGGGAGAAGAACTGGCGGAGACGACACAAAACGCCCAACCTCGAGGAAGCTGATTTAGCGAGAGAGGAGATGTGAAGTTTCCAGTTGAGATTTTGAGTTAAGGATAGACCGAGGATGTTTAGTGTTGAAGATGGTGATAGCAAAGAATAGGGGATAGGTGTTTGGAAGCTTGTGTCGAGTTGATAGGTGGAGAAATTGAGTTTTTGAGGCATTGAAGGACACAAGGTTCCTTCTGCCCCAATCGGAAATGATAGCAAGGTCTGAGGTTAAGCGTTCTGCAGCCTCCAGTCTGGAGTCGTGTACTTCCTGTTGTGATGGGCTTCTATTGAAAGAAGTTGAATAATGCAGAGTGGAGTCGTCGGCGTATGAGTGGACAGGACAGTTTGTTATGGAAAAAAGATCATTGATGAATAACACGAAAAGAGTGGGTGATAGGACAGAGCCCTGTGGAACACCACTGTTAATAGGTTTAGGGGAAGAACAGTGACCGTCTACCACCGCAGAGATGGAACGACCGGAAAGGAAACTGGAGATAAAAGAACAGAGAGAGGGATAGAATCCAAAAGAGGGCAATTTAGAAAGCAAAGACTTGTGCCAGACTTTATCGAAGGCTTTCAATATGTCTAGCGCAAAAAAGAGAAAGTTTCACCGAAACGGCTAAGAAAGGATGACCAAGAGTCAGTTAAGAGAGCAAGAAGATCGCCAGTAGAACGCCCCTTGCGGAGCCCACACTGGCGATCAGATATAAGGTTAGAAGTGGAAAGGTGCTTTTGAATCTTCCGATTAAGGATTGATTCAAAAGCTTTAGATAGACAAGAAAGTAAAGCAATAGGACGGTAGTTTGAGGGATTGGAACGGTCACCCTTCTTTGGCACAGGCTGTACAAAGGCATACTTCCAGCAGGAAGGAAAGGTAGATGTTGATAGGCAGAGACGAAAGAGATTGACCAGGCAGGGTGTCAGCACGGAAGCACAGTTTTTAAGGACATTAGGAGGCACTCCATCAGGTCCATAAGCCTTCTGAGAGTTGAGGCTAGAGGGCATAGAAAACATCATTTGGAAGAATCTTAATAACAGGCATAAAGGAGTCAGAGGGGGGATGAGTAGGAGGTATATGCCCAGAATCGTCCAAGGTGGAGTTCTTACAGAAAGTTTGAGCGAAGAGTTCAGCCTTAGAGACAGATGAGACGGCAGTGCTGACGTCAGAGTTAATGAGAGGAGGGAAAGAGGAAGAAGTGATATTGGAGGAGATATTTTTGGCTAGATGCCAGAAGTCACGGGAAGAATTAGAAGAAGTAAGGTGTTGACATTTTCTATTGATAAAAGAAGTTTTGGTAAGTCGGAAAATAGATTTGGCAAGATTCCGGGCTGAAATGTAAAGGTCATAGTTAGCGGGAGTTCGAAGGCTCTGGAACCCTTTGTGAGCTGCCTCTCTATCTTTAATAGCACGAGAACAAGCAAGATTAAACCAAGGCTCTTTAGCATGAGGAGTAGAAAAGAACGTGGAATGTATGCTCCATTCCAGAGACAATCACTTGAGATGCGCTGGGCACACACAGAGGGTCTCTCTCCTGAAGCAGTAATCATTCCACGGGAATGGAAAAGTACATCTCAGGTCGTCCCACCGAGCTGAAGCAAATGCCAGAAGCATCGCCTTCGGTGGGTCCAGAGGATGTACAGGAGCGATAGGACAGGAAACAGAAATACGGTTATGATCGGAGGAGCCCAACGGAGAGAACAGTTTGACAGAGTAAGCAGAAGGATTAGAGGTAAGGAAGAGGTCTAGAATGTTGGGCCTGTCTCCAAGACGGTCGGGAATACGTGTAGGGTGCTGAACCAACTGCTCTTGGTCGTTGAGGAGAGCAAAGTTGTAGGCTTGTTCACCAGGCTGGTCAGTGAAAGAGGATGAAAGCCAAAGCTGGTGGTGAACATTGAAATCTCACAAGATGGGGGTTTCATCGAAGGGAGAGTGAGACAAGATGTGCTCCACTTTAGAATTCAAATAGTCAAAGAATTTTACATAGTTAGTAGAGTTAGGTGAGAGATAAACAGCAGATATGTATTTAGTAATAGAATGACAATGAAGTCTTAGCCAGATGGTGGAAAATTCAGAAGAGTCAAGGTCGTGGGCACGAGAGCAAGTGATGTCGTTGCGCACGTAGGCGCAACATCCAGCTTTGAATTGAATTTTAGGATAGAGATAGTAGGAGGGAGCAGAGTAGAGATTGCTGTCAGTAGCCTCAGACACCTGTGTTTCGGTAAGGAAGAGAAGATGAGGTTTAGAGGAGGAAAGATGGTGTTCCACAGAATGAAAATTAGAACGAAGACCGTGAATGTTGCAGAAATTGATAAGGAGGAGGTTCGAGGATTTATCAGGACACCTCTCGGGTCGGCAGCCAGAAGAGGAGTCCTTCCTGGGGGTATTTATGGTCCCCCCCCACAGGCGGCAGCTGTATTATACCCTGTATTGCGATACTGTTCAAAGAATGCCATAGTAGTAGTCACCCCTGCCTGCAACACACCAATTGTTATGTCTGATGACTGAATAAGCTTGCTGGTCTTATTGATATGAAATAAAATGTCATACAATAAGCAAACTACTGATAGAAATGGCCATTAGCTCAATATGTCCAAGAGTGCACCTGCTCCTGTGGCCACGCCATCTTTTTTCTCGAGAGCATATTCTCTCAGCACTGATAAGGCGTTAATAATTTCCTTCATATGATATCGGAGTGGTTTAACAGCTTCAATTCGTGACTCCCACCTGTTATCTGATGGACCTTTAACTGTAATAGGCAAACATTCTTCAAGAATAGCCCATCGAGATGTAGATGAGCTAAATATCACAAACATTCTGTTGATGATGCCCAAAAAAATCAATGGCATAATTTGAGGATTTCGCTGCATCTACAATCACCAAATTCCAGGTATGAGCCACGCAGTACACACAAAGCACGTTGATTCGGTTCTAATATACGTGCTTGTACTCCTTTATTCTTTCCACTCATGTTAACACCATGATCGTAAGCTTGTCCTCTCATATCAGATATATCTATCCCAACCCCATTCACCTTGTCAAGGAATGAGTTCAGTAAACCGTCACCAGTTGTATCATGCACATTCAGGAAACCAAAAAAGGCCTCATGAATTTTAATCTCTCTCTCTCTCTCTCTCAGGCAAAGGCAAAGCCTCCAAGAGAATTTGCACAAAATTTCAGCTTGGTCGGATAAATGGGAGATGCCCTTTAACGTAGACAAGTGCCAGGTCCTTCAAGTAGGAACAAAAAATAAGAAGTTCGATTACGAAATGCGCGGCGTTAAACTCACAGGAGCTCAATGAGTTAAGGACCTGGGGGTCAAAATCGCGTCAAACCTCAAATTCTCACAGCAATGCATCGATGCAGCAAATAAAGCAAACAGAATGTTGGGCTTCATTAAAAGAAACTTTTTATTCAAGAATGAAGATGTAATACTTCCGCTCTACAATAGTTTAGTCAGACCCCACTTGGAATATGCGGTATAGTTTTGGTCTCCCCACCATGCAAAGGACATTGCTAAGCTAGAAGGTGTTCAGCGTCGAGCAAAAAAAAAAGATCCCTTCCTTGCGCAAAAAATCCTACGAAGAAAGGCTTTCGACCCTTAACATGTTCTCTCTTGAGAAACGTCGCCTCCGAGGAAAACTGATCGAATGTTTTAAAATACTTAATGGTTTCACGAATGTAGACAGATCAACATTGTTTATGATCGATGACACTTTGCGAACGAGGAACAATGGCATAAAACTCAAATGTAGACAAGTAAATTCAGACTGCACCAAATTTTTCTTCACCAACGTTGTAGTGCGAGAATGGAATAAGCTCCCACCATCAGTGGTCCAGTGTAACACGATTGACTCCTTTAAAAACAAGCTCGACCGTCACTTCCTTGAGATTAATATTAACTAGAGTAGAAAAGCAACGTTTTGGAGCCATCTGATTAATGTAAAATCACTTAGGTATAAGGATAGACCACCTAGTCTGGACCATGGGGTCTGTGTGGTGTGTTTTTATATTTTTTTGTGTGTTTTTCTCTCTCTCTCTCTCTCTCTCTCTCTCTCTCTCTCTCTCTCTCTCTCTCTCTCTCTCTCTCTCTCTCTCTCTCTCTCTCTCTCTCTCTCTCTCTCTCTCTCTCTCTCTCTCTCTCCTCTCTCTCTCTCTCCTCTCTCTCTCTCTCCTCTCTCTATCTCTACTCTCTCTCTCTCTCTCTCTCTCTCTCTCTTCTCTCTCTCTCTCTCTCTCTCTCTCTCTCTCTCTCTCTCTCTCTCTCTCTCTCTCTCTCTCTCTCTCTCTCTCTCTCTCTCTCTCTCTCTGTCTCTCTCTCTCTCTCTCTCTCTCTCTCTCTCTCTCTCTCCCCTTCCCGTCACCTCCCTCCACAATGCATGGCTCTCAATGAAGACGATTAAACAGTTCCGAAGTTGCTGTTGTGTTTGCAAAGGTAACGATCCCCCTCTCGGCCTTCGGGAATAATTGATGTGAGAGTCGAAAGCGCCTGAAAACACCCACGTTAGAGCACTGGGGTCCGTCTGCAGGAGCCACCAACTACACGGTCAAGTCTCTGACATCCCCGGTGGCACCTGGCAGACCTGTGTGTCGCTGCGCCGCGGGTGACTTTAATTATCGAAAAAGAGAACTCGTGTCTCCCGCATTGTTCTTTTTCTTATTTCTAAGCAGGAGCGTGTGGCCGGCAGGCAGGCACGCATGACACACACACACACACACACACACACACGGCCCGGTAGCTCAGTTGATAGAAAGTCGGCCTTACAACCAGAAGGACCGGGGTTCGATTCCCCAGCCGGGTGAAGATAAATTGGGTTAATCTTCTTTCACGTGTAGCCCCTGTTCACCTAGCAGTGAGTAGGTACGCGACGTCAGGCAAGGAGTTGTGACCTCGTTGTCGCGGTGTGTTGTGTATGAGTGGTCTCAGCCCTACCCAAAGATCGGTACTACGAGCTCTGTGCTCCTCCGTAGGGAAACGGCTGGCTGTCTCGAGCATAGCTGGGCGTTATCGCGATAAGTTATCGCGATACTTTATCGCTGATAACAAAATCGGGTTATCGGCCATCCGCTACTTATTTAAATATATATCGGTATCTTCGTTACTTTTGTAACCAAACTAGCGATAATCACTACTTTTTTCCGCCTCAGAAAAAAAAAACGTCTCCTCCCTACTGCGCATGCGTGGCCGGGCGCCCGGTGTTGTATGAAAAAACTTCGGGGTATGAAATATCTTCGGTGAAGAGATTTCATACTTAGATCATCAACTTTAAAAAAAACTAAGTTATGTTTGATATTAGACTCAAAAGTCAATATGTCAAAGAGAAAAATCATTTAACTTTGCCCCCAAAATGATTATTCACTGCCTCAAATTTGATATTCCGTATTCGTTTGTGAGCATGCCATGGTATTGAAGGCACCCGGTGTTGTGTTATTTGGTGTCCCATCGTCAAAAGCTGGCGCTTTTGTTTACAAACACTGGTCTCTCGTGAACTGCGCATGTTCAGACCAGTAGTGAAATTACAGTCTCACAAAGCTTTTAATTAAGAGTTGCTGCTGAATCAGACATAGTAACATCCTCGTTAGTTTCTTGAACGACACTCTGTACATATAAATACAACTCGTACAAAGTGTCGTTCTAGAAACAGCGGGGATGGTGGTACTGTATGTCTGATTCAGCCTTCCAGCAACTCTTAATTACGGTTAAAAAGCTTTGTGAGACTGTACAGGTCTACGCTTGCTGGTCTGAGCATGCGCAGTTCACGAGAGACCAGTGTTTGTTGACGGTGGGGACGCCACATAACACAACACCGGTTCATGCGTTTCTAGTATTACCGTCCATAGGTACGTGTCAACATGTGGTTTTCAGGTTTTGTAAGTTTTCTAAAATACAAATCATGAAAATTTGAATTCATCTATGTTTTTCTATTTGAAATATCAATATAGTATCGTTTTCACCTATCGGGCTTATCGCTAGCTAGTATCGGAATTGTGGATTTATATCGGGTATCGGTTATCGGTTATTGGCTATATTTGTGTCTCCAGTTAACGAATATCGGTTATCACCGATAAGGCTTTCCATTATCAGTTATCGGTTATCGGGAATAAAGTTTTCTGTTATAGTGCCCAACTATGGTCTCGAGAGAGACCCGCAGCAGACCAAGAGGTGAATTACACACACACACACACACACACACACACACACACACACACAAACACACCTCCACCACATTCCAAAGTCTGTCCTTCAATACTTTCATTTTCTATGGGAATTCTGCGTGCTAGAAGGGCGTGTGTGGAGCATCTCAAGGTCGCAGTGCGGGGAGGGATGAATGTGTGCCTCTGAGCGGTGCGGCGGGCAGCGCGGTGTGTGTGTGTGTGTACGGTCACTTGGTGTGTCCAGCCAGCCCGTCACTGAGGAATGCGAGGAATGCGGCGCGGGTGGACTTTAAACCGGGTACGCGAGGGTCCGTGGGAACGCTTTTGAATGACGCGGCGGTGGCTATTTATAGATTTGAGGCCATTACTCGCGTGCTCTCAGGAGGGCTGCTGCCCCTGATGGTCCATGACGCAGCCTATTAGCGACATCAGCACGGCACAGGGAGTCTTCTTGCTGCTATACAGGCTAATCAGCAAAGTGTAATACCCGGGCCTGTCTTCCTAGACATATCGGTGTCTCGGTTCGCCTGTTTGAAAAGCCTCTCGTTGACGTTGCTGGGATTGTCGTGGACTGTTTCGTTATTTCGGCGTTCCTTCTCCTCCTCCTTTTCCTTCTCATCTTTCTATTTCTCATTCATCACAGTCTTCCTTATTCTGTCTTCCTCCTCCTCCTCCTCATCCTCATCATCATCATCATCCCCTTCCTCCGTCCACCTTCTCATTTATCTTTCTACTTCTTTTCATATTGTCTTCTTCTTCTTCTCCCTCCTCCTCCTCCTCCTCCTCTTCCTCTTCTCGTTGCTCCGTCCACCTTCTCATTTATCTTTCTACTTCTTTTTCAATCAGGAAGGCTTTTCCATTACTCATCTCCTCTCTCCGAAAATAAGATGACTCAAAAGGAATATAGCGTGACTCACCTCTTCTCTGCAAGCATTATATGACTCCAGAAAGACTTGTGTGACACACCTTCCCTGCATACACAAGCCGACTCAGGAGGGATCGTGTGACTCACCTCTCTGCATGCTTGAAGTAATGACTTAACCCTGTAGACTAAAGGAGAATGCATTCATATTTGTGAGTCATTGAAATATAGACTTTGGTAGAATTTGAGTCAGTGAAGTGAGGAAGTAATGTAGAGGGGGAGGAGGAAAGGGATGAGTCATGAGTCAGTTGTATAAGGTGGATGATGAGAGAGAGAGAGAGAGAGAGAGAGAGAGAGAGAGAGAGAGAGAGAGAGAGAGAGAGAGAGAGAGAGAGAGAGAGAGAGAGAGAGAGAGAGAGAGAGAGAGAGAGAGAGAGAGAGAGAGAGAGAGAGAGAGAGAGAGAGAGAGAGAGAGAGAGAGAGATGCCTTTAGCGTAGTGTATTAGCCCTAGTAAGGAGGAGGAGGAGGAGGAGGAGGATAAGAAGAGAAGAAATAAGATTAGGAGGAAGGAAAAAAAAGGGCCGTGGGGGGAGTAAATAAAGAGAAAGAGAAGGAATAAGAGGATTGGGAAGAGAAGGAGGAGGAGGAGGAATACATAGGAATACATAGAAAGAACAGACACCAGAAGACCTATCGGTCTATGGCGAGGGTGTCTGTTTACTACCGCTACTACTAGTAATCTACGTGTGGTAGGATAGGACATAAAAGATGAAGGCTCCTCCCCACCCACCTCTCCCTCCGGCAACGTGCCGGCAGGAAATAGTTAGAAGAGAACACCATGTACCTTTAAGGAAGAAAGGGACATGGAAATTTTACAGTAAAGAGAGAAATAAGAGGAAATTACTACCCTTAACTTACACTACTGGTAACCTAAGCTGTGGGGGAAAATGACTTCATTACGTAAGAACATAAGAACATAGAAATACAGGGAGACTGGAAGAGGACGAGTGGCCTACACAGGGCAGCCCCAGAATCCCCACTAAGACCCACGATGGGTGAGGTGTAGTTTCAGGGGCACAGGTGGAGGCTTGATCCTCGTTTTACCGGCGGTACTAGGCACGCACCAGTAACCTGTCACCTTACTGCACCCACACCTCACTCCACCTGTCATGCGGACATTAACTGTTGCTTTACTCTATTTTTGACTTTCGCTACTTGCAATCTAGGTTGTGGGGGAGAATTATATGAATATAGGTTGAGGTCGTGCTGCAATCTGTCTAAAAACATGCGAAAAAGGGTCAGTATAATCTTATATCCATGAAGTACTTATCCAAAGAAGACTTAAAGCTATTGATACTCTGTGCGCTAACTACTGACGGTGGGAGTCTATTCCAATACTCGACGACTCTGTTATTGAAAACAACTTCTGTGCACCAATGTGTTACATCGATTTCCTTTTAACTGCATACCGTTGCTGCGTGTTCTTGTGTTGGTGTCTCTTAAATATACTATCTGGTTTAATGTTGTCGAATTCATTAATGATTTTGAACACTTCAAAAGTACCCTCTTATCCTTCGCTTTTTTAGGGAAAACATATCTAAAAGATTTAAACGCTCGTCATATGGCAAGTTTCGGAGCACAGGAATTTGTTTGGTTGCTCGTCGCTGTATCTTTTCTAGCAAAACTTGATCTTCGATATAGTTCGGTGACCAGAACTGAACGGCGTGTTCTAGGTGTGGTCTTACTAATGCTAAATATAATCTCTTCATAAGTTCGGGTGATTTATAATCAAAGTTTTTTTTAGATTAATCCCAACATCATATTGCCTTTTTTACTCGCTGCAGAACATTGATCACTCATTTTAAGAGTGTTACTGATAATGACACCAAGATCTTCGTGTTTTAATTCGCTGAGCTCTTGTCCTGAATCTGATATTTAAAGTTCGGATTTTTTTCACCTATGTGCATTAAATAAGGAGGTGAATGAAAAAGGAGAGAAGGAGGAATAAGCAAACGAGAATGATATATATATATATATATATATATATATATATATATATATATATATATATATATAGAGAGAGAGAGAGAGAGAGAGAGAGAGAGAGAGAGAGAGAGAGAGAGAGAGAGAGAGAGAGAGAGAGAGAGAGAGAGAGAGAGAGAGAGAGAGAGAGAGAGAGAGAGAGAGAGAGAGAGAGAGAGAGAGAGAGAGAGAGAGAGAGAGAGAGAGAGAGAGAGAGAGAGAGAGAGAGAGAGAGAGAGAGAGAGAGATATAGATAGATAGATATACATAGAAAAACAGACCACACACACCCCATGGTCCAGACTAGGTGGTCTGTCCTTAAACCTAAGTGATTTTACAATACTCAGAAGGCTCCTAAACGTTGCATTTCTACTCTAGTTGATATTAAGTTGAAGGAAGTGACGGTCGAGCTTATTTTTGAAGGAGTCAATCGTGTTACACTGGACCACTGACGGTGGAAGCTTATTCCATTCTCGCACTACAACGTTGGTGAAGAAAAATTTGGTGCAGTCTGAATTTACTTGTCTACATTTGAGTTTTACGCCATTGTTCCTCTTGCGCAAAGTGTCATCGATCATAAACAATGTTGATCTGTCTACATTCGTGAAACCATTAAGTATTTTAAGACATTCGATAAGTTTTCCTCGGAGGCGACGTTTTCAAGAGAGAACATATTAAGGGTAGAAAGCCTTCTTCGTAGGATTTGTTGCGCAAGGAAGGATCATTTTCGTTGCCCGACGCTGAACACCTTCTAATTTAGCAATATCCTTGCATGGTGGGGAGACCAAAACTGTACCGCATATTCCAAGTGCGGTCTGACTAACTAATGTAGAGCGGAGTATTACATCTTTATTCTTGAATAAAAAGTTTCTTTTAATGAAGCCCAACATTCTGTTCGCTTTATTTGCTGCATCGATGCATTGCTGTGAGAATTTGAGGTTTGACGAGATTTTGATCCCAAGTCCTTGACGCATTGAACGCTTGAGTTTAACGCCGAGCATTTCGTAATCGAACTTCTTATTCCTCGTTCCAACTTGAAGGACCTGGCACTTGCTTACGTTAAAAGGCATCTCCCATCTATCCGACCAAGCTGAAATTTTGTAAATCCTCAAGAGACAAAGAAAGACAAAAACTACATTAGATTCCATAGAGTACAGATGAAGGGAAGAAAGAGAGAGAGAGAGAGAGAGAGAAGGAAAGAGAGGAGAGGAGAGGGAGAAAGAGAGAGAGAGAGATGAAGGAAAGCGACCCAAAGGTGGTCCAGAGGAAAGTTTTACATTAATCAGAAACTCTAAACGTTGCATTTCTACTCTAGTTGATAATAAGTTGAAGGAAGTGACGGTCGAGCTTGTTATTTTGGAAGGTCAATCGTACATTGGACCATGACGGTGGAAGCTTTATTCCATTCTCCTTTTCACAACGTTGGTGAAAGAAAAATTTGGTGCAGTCTGAATTTACTTGTCTACATTTGAGTTTTTACGCCATTGTTCCTCTTGCGCAAAGTGTCATCCGATCAAACAATGTTGATCTGCCTACATTCGTGAAACCATTAAGTATTTAAGACGTTGATCAGTTTTTCCTCAGGCGACGTTTCAAGAGAACATATTAAGGGTAGAAACCCCAGCACCTTCGTAGGATTTTGTTGCGCAAGGAAGGGATCATTTCGTTGCCCGACGCTGAACACCTTCTAATTTAATATCCTTTGCGCCGGTGGGGAGACAAGAAACGTTTACCGCATATTCAAGTGGGTCTGACTAAACTATTGTAGAGCAGGAGTATTACATCTTTATTCTTGAATAAAGGTTTATTTTAGGCCCAACATTCTGTTCGCTTTATTTGCCATCGATGCATTGCTGTGAATTTGAGGTTTGACAGGATTTGATCTGATCCTTGACATTGAACGCTGTTGGGTTAACATAAAGCATTTCGTAATCGAACTTCTTATTCCTCGTTCAACTTGAAGAACCTGGCACTTACTTACGTTAAAGGGCATCCATCCTATCCGACCAAGCGCTGAAATTTTATTGCAAATCCTCAAAGAGATGAAAGACAAAAAAAAACTAGATATTAGTTCCATAGAGTACGAACGAAGGGAAGAAAGAGAGGAGAGAGAGAAGAGAAAGGAAAAGAGAGGAGAGAGGAGAAAGAGGATTGTACTATGGGGTGAAAATTAGCTAGGGGATGAGTCTGTGGTGAGGAGAGAAAAGAGAGAGAAAGGGGAGAGGGTGAAGAGGAAAGCGAAAGGAAGGAAATTAAATGAAGAGGAGAGGATGAGGCTAAGACAGGAGGGGGAAGGAGAGGAAGGGAGAGGGTGACGGAAAGCGAAGAGGGGAAGGGAAGGCAAGTATGGGGCGGAAGGGAGAGAGAAAGGGAAGGAGGAAGGAGAAGCGGGGAGAAGAGAAGACCAGAGAGAGAGACTAAAGAGCAAGGTAGGAGGTGTTATGTACAAACGTGATGATCGTGAAAACAAATTCATCATTTTAACAGGAGCACTTAGGTCATTGTATGTTGTGATTTTACCTTTAGCTTTTTGGGAGTATATAGATCTTACTACTTACTTTTATATACATATACATACATACATACATACATACATATATATATATATATATATATATATATATATATATATATATATATATATATATATATATATATAGTATATATATATATATATATATATATATATATATATATATATATATATATATATATATATATATATATATATATATATATATATATATATATATATATATATATATATATATATACCTAAGTGGATATTTTTCATATATTTTTAGACCGTTTTGGGAGATTGTTTTTTGTTGCTATGGCTCTCATACATATACATACATACATACATATACATACATACGGATGGTTGAATTCATGCACTTCTAGATATCGTTTTGGGAGTTTTTGTATTTTGGAGTTTAAAAAAGTTCGTCACACACACACACACACACACACACACACACACACACACACACACACACACACACACACACACACACACGCCCATCGATCACCCGCCATTCGACCAACCACCCTACAAGCCAGCATATCTCCCCTTCCCCTCCCTCCCCTCCCTCCTTTGTTAGCTTCTAAAGACCCCGTGCGTAGTTCTCTCCCATATTCCTTCTTCCGTTCTTTCATTGTTCTCTTACCTCCCTTCCTCCTCTCCCTCCCTCTTCTCTTTATTTATCTAACTTTACCGTACCTTACCTAACCTAACATTACCTGACCTAATCTAAACCTTAATCTAACCTGACTCTTCCTTACCTTACCTAACCTTACCTAGCCTAACCAATCCATACCTCCCCTTACCTAACCTTACCTTACCCAGCCTAACGTAGCCTAACCTAACCTCCTACATCTGTTTTTGGTGTCCCTGTTATCCTTTCTCCTTCATTTTAAGGGTGACCTCCTCCTCCTCCTCCTCCTCCTCCTCGTCCCCTACACACCGACCAATATTCCGTCCCTTCCTTCACACGTCTTCCTTTCCTTTAGTGTGTGTATTTTCCTCTTCTCCCCCTTCTTCTCTCTCTCTCTCTCTCTCTCTCTCTCTCTCTCTCTCCCATATTCCTTCTTCCGTTCTTTCATTGTTCTCTTACCTCCATTCCTCCTATCCCTCTCTCTTCTCTTTATTTATCTAACTTACCGTACCTTACCTAACCTAACATTACCTGACCTAATCTAGCTTAACCCAATCTAACCTGACTCTTCCTTACCTTACCTAACCTTACCTAGCCTAACCAATCCATACCTCCCCTTACCTAATCTTACCTTACCCAGCCTAGCGTAGCCTAACCTAACCTCCTACATCTGTTTTTGGTGTCCCTGTTATCCTTTCTCCTTCATTTTAAGGGTGACCTCCTCCTCCTCCTCCTCCTCGTCCCCTACACACCGACCAATATTCCGTCCTTCCTTCACACGTCTTCCTTTCCTTTAGTGTATTTTCCTCTTCTCTCTTCTCTCTCTCTCTCTCTCTCTCTCTCTCTCTCTCTCTCTCTCTCTCTCTCTCTCTCTCTCTCTCTCTCTCTCTCTCTCTCTCTTCTTCTTCTTCATTTCTCGTGTTTTTTTTCCCTCTTTTTATCCTCTCTTCTTTTCACCTCAAAATATCTGTCTATCTCTTTTACATCGACTTTTCTTTTTCCTCTTTTTTTCCTTCACATTTTCCTCTTTTCCTTCGCACTATCCTGTTCTTTCTATCTCTAAACATCTATATTTTATCTTCTATCTTTTCCTCTTCCTCTTTTTTCCTTCGCTTTTCCTCTTTTTATCAATATTAACATCTGCATTTTTTTCCACATGTTCTACTTCATTTCTTTATCTTCCTCTTTTCTCTTCCCCTGTTCCTCTTTAGTCATCTTTATCTCTAGTCTTTCTACCTCAAACCACTATATTTTCTCCTTTATCTTTTCCTCTTCCTCTTTTGCTGCACTTTTCATCTTTTTATCAATCTTAACATCTGCCTTTTTTTTTTTTTTGCTTCTTCTATTTGATTCTTTTTCTTACTATTTTATCTTCAATTTATACTATATTACAATCTTCTTCACTCTTCTTTCTACCTCAAAATAATTAATCATCTTTCTCTACTGCTTCATCTTTTCTTCTTCCTCTTCTTCTTCTTCCTCCCATTTTCATTTTTCCTAGGAGCTCCTCCCCCCCTTTCCTTCACTTCTTTTCACCTTCACACTCGTCTCCCTCCTCCTCCTCCTCCTCCTCCTCTTCCTCTTCTCCTCCTCATCCTCTTCGTTCCCAAGATTAGCTTTCGTCCAACTTCACATGCTATTCTCACGTCTCTCTCTCTCTCTCTCTCTCTCTCTCTCTCTCTCTCTCTCTCTCTCTCTCTCTCTCTCTCTCTCTCTCTCTCTCTCTCTCTCTCTCTCTCTTTATTTAAACATCAAGATATATGATAAGATAGAAGGGGCGGGGATATTGTCTCCATGCTAAAGACGACCTCTGTCTTGAGGTCGCCTATCTTAAAGCATTGCCACTAATGTTGTGGTGTGCTTGTACTCAGGCGGATGTGACTAGGGCGGGTAGGTGCGACACCAGGCATGAGCCGCCACCTTCACCTATTGGGTGTTCATTGCACCTGGCTCTGCGGCTTCTCGGGATTTCAAGGAGTTCGTTAGCCACCGCCGCTCTCGTGGTGTGCTGGTTTCTCCTCCAAGGGACCCGTAGTGCCGCCAGGTGAGGTGTATGTTGGACCTGGGCCTTGTGCAGGACTGTGATGGCACCGACCCTTCTCCGGTGCCCGAGGCTGTCGAGCATACAGCGGGGGGCGTCCTGCTGGTGATGATCTGCCGGTGCCGCCACTGGTGTCCATGTGGTCGCTCCTGCTGAGGGCTGCTGGCATCGCGGATGAGTCGCTCTGCCCTCCTCTGCACTCTGCCCAGCAGCGAGAGGTAACATTGGGCACTGCTCATCCAGGAGAGAGGGGAGTATTCCATGACGGACCTTACCTGGGCTTTGTACAGCCTCAGGAGGTCGTCTGCGTCGAGCAGGTGCCGAACGCGACGCAGGAGTGTCACCCTCAGGGAGGCTCCGCGCGCCACACACTCCAGGTGGCGATCGAAACTGAGTCTGGAGTTGACCTCCACCCCCAAGATGTTGATGGAGTCCTTGATGACCAGGGTGTCGTCCCCAAACTTCAGCCGTCCCTGCAGGAGTCTGGCGTCCTCCTCCGAACGCGATATGACCATGGCCTGGGTCGTCTCGGCAGCAAACTTGACTTGCCAACGTCGTCCCCAGGCCATGATGTCACCAAGATGGCGTTTGGTGGCTTCGATCATGTTCGAGGTTTCCTCCCTGGTGTAGCTGTGGGACAGGGTGCAGTCGTCAGTGTAGGCTGAGGCGACTAGTAGGCCACGGAGCAGCTCGTCGAAGTATGCGTTCCAAAGGATCGGGCCCGGTACTGATCCTTGTGGAACGCTGGCAGTGACTGGGTAACTGCCTGACTCGTTCACCACTACCCTCAGACTCCGGCCTTGCAGGTAGCTCGAAAATAGCTGCAGCAGTTGTCCTGTGATGCCGTGTTCGAGCTTGGCCAGGAGGCCCCTCTGCCACACAAAGTCGAATGCCCCAGTAATATCTAGGGCGACAACAAGTGGGGGCCGACCGGAGTCCAGGGCGTCATGCCAAGACTTGCTGAGAAGGAAGAGGAGGTCTGATGCCGAGCGATCTCTCCTGAACCCGTGCTGGCGAGGAGACAATAGATGGTTCTCCTCCAGGTGGCGCGTCATCTGCTCAGCAATAATCCGCTCCAGGATCTTGCTAACAACTGACAGGAGCGAGATTGGGCGGTAGTAAGTTGGGTCTGTCCTGTCCTTCTTCTTGAAAACCGGTGTGACACGAGCCTCTTTCCATAGGGTCGGCCAGGCCCCTGCGCTTAGGCACTGTCTGAATATACGTGTGAGGGGGTACGACAGCTCCCCTGTACAGTGCTTCAGCAGGAAAGGGCTGATGTCATCAGGGCCAAGGGCTTTCCTGATGTTGGTGTCTCGTATGTGCTTGGCCACTGTGCTCTCTCTCTCTCTCTCTCTCTCTCTCTCTCTCTCTCTCTCTCTCTCTCTCTCTCTCTCTCTCTCTCTCTCTCTCTCTCTCTCTCTCTCTCTCTCTCTCTCTCTCTCTCTCTCTCTCTCTCTCTCTCTCTCTCTTTCCTCGCTTTCCTGGTTCTTTCTGTCTCTCTCTGTGTCTCTATATCTCTGTCTCTTTGTGTATTCTTTTCTCTCTCTCTGTATGTCTGTTTGTCTGTCTGTTTCTGTATCTGACTGTCTATCTTTTTCTCTGTTCTTATAGTTTCTTCTTCTTAATTTTCTTGTTCTTCTTTTTCTTGTTTTCATTCTCCTTTGTCGTCATTATCAGAAGACTTATATATCTCTATCTGTCTATCTGTTTATTGCCCGTTGTCCCTCTGTGTTCTTTCTGTCTGTCTGTTTTTTCTGTCTCTCTCTTGTTGCTGTTGATATTATAGTTTTCTTCTTTATCATCTTGTTCTTCTTATTCTTCTTTCGCTCTCTTCAGCGTCATATAACTTGTCACCTCCTCCTCCTCCTTCTTCTTCCTCTTTCTCCTTCTCGTCTTCCTTTATTATATTTTTCTCTATCATCTTATTCATCTCGTTCTTCTTCCTCCTCTTTCTGTTTCAGCATCATAAGACTCGTCATCTCTTTCTCTTCCTCCTCCTTCTTCTCCTGTTCCTTCCTTCCTTTATTTCCCGTACAAAGACTTTCGTTTCTTTATTCCGACACACACACACACACACACACACACACACACACACACACACACACACACACACACACACACACACACACACACACACACACACACACACACACACACACACACACATGCACTCACACACTCACTCAGTAATTCAAGCGATGGATTCCTGCACGCCGGTCTCCCCTCACCCCTCGCTCCTTTGTTTTCCCCGTAAGTTTTCAAGCAGCGCACCCTCACCCTGGGTATATAACACGACCAGGGGATATTACTGGAACAGCGATACGGCGTATAACTCACTCTCTCCTGCAGCTTTCCTTCCCTATATCTCCTTCCTCTTCTGCCAGGGGACCCAGACCAGAGACCGCTTTGATGTGCTTTCTTCTTCTCCTTCCCAAACTTGTCACACGAGACGTCTTCTTCTTCCTGCGCCAGGGTCGTATCACCCGGTTTAGTCTTGATCTAGAGAAACGGCGGATACGTGGTCAAAGAGGAGAGAGAGAAAAGATGCTGCGTGAGATGGAGAGGTAAGATGGAAGGAAGCATCATGGGTTAGGGAACAGAATAAGGCTGGATATATTACGATTAAGACTAAGGAGTTGGCTTGGGCACGTCGTGTTATGGGTAGAAATGATGACAGACGGACAACCAAAGATGCTGCGTGAGATGGAGAGGTACGATGGAAGGAAGCATCATGGGTTAGGAGAACAGTATAAGGTTGGCGATGTTAAGATTAAGCTAAAAAGATGACTTACGGTGGTCGTTTCATGGGTAGAAATGATGACAGACGGACAACCAAAGATGCTGCGTGGGATGGAGTGGTAATGGAAGGAAGCGAGCGAGCGTCACGGGTTTTGAGACAGAATAAGGTTGGAGATGTTAAGATCGAGCGTAAGAAGTGGACTTGTGGAGGTCGTATTATGTGTAGAAATGATGACAGACGAATAACCGAGGATGCTGGGTAAGACGAAGAGATAGAAAAGAAGGAACAAATAAAGAAAAGAAAGAAGAACATGAGGAAAGGAGGAGATAGAGAGAGGAAACAAGAGACAAAGACAGAGAGAAAGCAACAGAGAGAGAAAGGAAAAAAAAAAAGTAGTAGATGAAAGTCAAGTCATTGATAATTTGCCAGGACAGAATGGAGTACACTGAGAGGCGAAAGACAGGTAGATAATGTGAGTTAGTTAAATACATATAAAACTGAATCTGTATATCTTAGCTTGGGAGTGTTAGCGTAGCAGCCACACACTATTACATTTGTTCACGATCTTAGGCAAGGGAAAGTTTAATATATATAAGACTTACTGACACTCGTATGTTTTAAGCCCCAAATATTACCTAGAGAAAAGTTAGAAATGATGTTAATCGATAGTGTTGTGTTTGGAATAGTTAATCAGTGACCCATCGAACTTTTACTCTCCTGAACTAAAGAAAGTGAGAGTATGATGTAACTAATATTGTAATAAGCTTAACGCCTCATTGAAATATTGCCAAAATAGGAAAAAGTGATGACTTATATCAGTGGTGCTCAACATTATTGGGTGGCAGGGCCACATTAGATGGGCAATGTGGGATAAGGGCCTCATATTTCCTGCAATGTGAATATGCATAGTAATTAATATACGTATTCTGCAGACTAATAATACTGATTATGTTGTGTATATATTGTAACCTTCCGGAAAGAGTCGTAATCAAAACACTTTTCACATAAATTGCAGGTCATGGGAAATGGGCAATTATAAAGTACAATAAAGTGAAGACCTATATACGAGCGACACCATTTAGCCTTTGGGCAGGGAGAGGGGAAACGTGGAGCGGCTGCTGTGTGCCGGGAGGGGGGGGAACTCAATTGGGTAGGGGTACAGGGGAGGTGGCGTGGAAGACGATGGGTAAGGGGAGAGGGCTAGGAGTGGATGGGCAACGGTGGGGAAGTCCCGGAAGGGAGCGGTTGGGTAGGAGATGGGTAGGGAGCCAGAGACCAGGACTGATTGAGAGGATGAGTGTTGGGATGAGAGGGCAGGACATGAGCGAAGGGAATAGCCAAGCAGGAGGAGTTTCCCCAAAAAGCCTAGATTAGCCTGTTTTCAAGGGAAAATAGCCAAGGCGCCAAGGTCCCAGCTCAAAAGCCAAGCTCGAGTACAACATGCCAAGGATTGGCAACACGGTACTCACGTCAACAAAATCAGTGAGGCTAGCCAGCTTTCAGGCTGCCAGATGAGGAATAGCATTTTTATCATTATAATACTATAACGTCATAAAGTTCACTTATAATAAGATATTCAGTAATATCAATCATAATATAATTTATATTGCTACATGTCATTAAAATTAAATGTGAACTAATATTATACGTATTATGATAGGGATAAGTAGGTTATTTTTTTGGTTACTTGCCGAGGGCCGCATTAAACTTTATTGAGGGCCACATGCAGCCCTCAAACAGTGGGTTGAGCACCCCTGACCTATATTATTGTGTATGCATTCCTTCACCACTCAACCATTAATAAAAGCAAACAGCATTATATGACTGACCTATATATCATGAAAGCCACACGAAATATTGTTAGAGAGAAGATGAAATTGTGACTGATCTTCAAAGTCTCGTCTAAATTTCCACCTTCCTATGACTTGTACTCTTTCTTACACGAGGGGAGGATCAAGACACCTGAACATAATCTTTTGGAATTCATTAATACTTCATTTTGGGAGTATTAGTTTCGTTTTTTTCCCGATTTTTTTTTTTCTTTTCTTCTACTGCTTCTGATATATGAAAAAAACAAAAAACAATTTCTTAGTCAACCATTAAACAAGTCCTTTGTTCAGGTAGTAAGGAGGAGTAGTTTTGCATTTTCTCTACGTGTTTTATTTTTTTGTTTTTTCTTGACTGCTTCTTCTGATATATAAACAAACACCCATTGGTGCTACTTTGGTTTGTCATGAATCTACTTTGGTATGTGATCTACACTTTATATTGCGGTCTACGTGTCATGAATCTACTTTGGTATGCCATCTAAATGGTTGATGCATGGTCTAGATGGTCTAGACTCCGACTATAGAGGGTAATAGCGGTGGTAGAGAGGTAGTTGAGTCCCGGCTCAACAAGGTACAAGAACAAGAAAAACACGTGTCGTGATTACGAGAGAATGTCTGCTTAGAGTGTCGAAGCTCCGGTCCCGACTCAACAAGGTACATTTGGCAGCAACACACTTCATTCCGCCATAGACATCAATCTCGACAGCTTTGGTATGTTACCTGCAAGCTAGTTTGTTACATCATGGACTTCTTTGATAACTTCAATGGAGGTGTACTGCACATAACAGTTTTGCAGTTCTACGCAAGAAAAGAAATCCCCACACTCGAAAAAATTCATGAAGAAGTGAAGAACAACCTCTCATATCCTGGCAGCCGTGAAACACTGAGAAAAGTTCTGAAGAAAATCGGATTTCACCATGCAAAGGTTGATGGGCGAAAATTCCTCTTGGAAAATAATGATGTGCAATATGCACGAAGCAAGTTTTTAAGAGAAATAAGGAAACACTTAAGCTCAGACAAGAACATCGTATATTTGGACGAGTCGTGGGTTAACCAAAACTACACGGTTTCCAAATGTTGGGTGCACGAAGAAAATGCAGGACAGGCTATAGGAGTGAGGGTGCCGACTGGGAAGGGAGGCCGCTTGATCATTCTGCACGCTGGATCATAAGAACATAAGAACTCAGGAGTCTACAAGAGGCCGGTAGGCCTGTACTAGGCAGCTCCTTTGACCCTAAGCTCCCGTGTATCTAACCCCACCTAATATCGCTGTCCATGAATTTATCTAGTCTATTTTTGAATGTGAGAATTGTATTGGCACTCACCACATGACTGCTAAGCCCATTCCACTGTCTCATCCACCACCCTGTTAGTAAACCAATTTTTGCCTATGTCCCTGTTGAATCTGAACTTATCCAGTTTAAACCCATTACTTCGTGTCCTACCCGGTTCTCTTACCAACAAAACCTTATGAATGTCTCCCTTATTAAAGCCCTTCATCCATTTATAAACCTCGATCATGTCTCCACGCACCCTTCGCCTTTCTAGAGAATGCAAGTTTAACTGTTTGAGTCTTTCCTCGTATGGCAAGTTTCTCAACCCCTGAATCATCTTAGTCATCCTCCTCTGCACCGATTCTAACATTTTGATAGCCATTATATAGTAAGGTAACCAGAACTGAACCGCATAGTCAAGATGAGGTCTAACTAATGCTAAATATAGTTTGAGGAAGACTTCGGGGCTTCTGTTGCTTACGCTCCTTGAAATAAATCCCAGTACCCTATTAGCTCGATGATTTGTTCCCGGGGGCCGCCCTTGTTTTCCAGGCAAAAAATGTCGGGGATTACCATGATCAGATGAACGCAGAAACATTTGAAAAGTGGTTCACACATCAACTCTTACCAAACATTCCTTCAGCGTTAGTAATTGTGATGGATAATGCATCTTATCACTCAAGAAAAATTCACAAGCCACCAACATCTGCAAACAACAAAGCTACGATACGAGAATGGCTGGAGAAGAAGGGCGTAGCAGTGCCAGAAGTTATCCTCAAGACAGACCTTCTGCATCTTGTAAGTCAACACGTCTCTTCTGCCGACACAAACTACGTTGTCGACAAGATGGCTTCAGATCACGGACATAAGAGTAGTGCGCCTGCCACCATACCACTGTCACTACAACCCCAATGAGCTGGTTTGGGCTCAAGTTAAAGGCTACATCTAGAAAAAAAAACCATTCAAGACTGCCGCCCTAAAACCACTCATAGAAGAATCAATACAAAATGTTACCAAGGAAATCTGGAAGAATGCTGTCCGGCACGCGGAAAAACTGCAGTCATAGGATGCAGAGAGAGATGTCGTGATTGACAACTTCATGGATTCTTTCATCATCACTCTCACATCTTCTGATGAGCATTCATCCTAAGTCATCCAAGATGCAGTGAAGAGAGGAATAGGCCTATCGGGGATATATACCTCTTAAAAAAACGCGCCATGACTTTTACCTCTCGGGTGGTGTGGAAATAAAGTCGGTTATATAATCTGTACAATACAATGGTAAGGACTAAAACCAAATTTATCGTATAAACCCACAATTTCTGTATTATAACCTAATAAATCAGGTTGAATAAACGAGAGAGAGAGAGAGAGAGAGAGAGGTGGGGATAAAACGTGGCACCGCTGTACTGCTGCTTACTCCCTAGAGGCCTACGTCACAGCCGCACGTTTGAGCTAGCCGAGTATAACCTCCTAAATCCTCATTTATATTTCAGTCATTGACGCAGCCCTAAAGCGTGCACAATAATTCTACAACGAAATCAGCGACGAAACTAAAGCACAGGCATTTTTAAGAAGACATGGACTTTTGGATGAAAAACAAAGTGTTTCACCGTGTCATCGATGTGGCGGAGAGTTGAAGGACGCTCGGAAAAGAAGACGAAATGGCGAATTTATTCCCGTTCTTCGTTGCAGAAACCGTGGATGTCAAACTTTTCGTTCCGTTCGCAGAGGTAATGTATTCATCCACTTCACAGATTTAAATAACAAACTAAATTGCAAGCTCTCTCTTTGTCAAATTTTAGAACTGATCTTATATTTTATACAAGACCTCTCTTATGATCTGGTTCAAAGATTAACTGGTAGAGGTACCGAAGCAATATGCGACTGGTTCAACATGTGCAGAGAAGTTTGTACAGCGAATGTTTCAGTCCAACATCGTGGTCAAATGGCAGGGACTGAAGAAGAGCCTGTGCAAATTGATGAAGCACGCTTTGTAGGACAGCGAAAGCACAACAGAGTCCGAATGTTGCAAGGAGACCGGGCTCCAAATTCAACAGACGGTGAAGCTGAAGTGGACAGTAACCGTAACCATGGGAGACGTATTGATGGTGTTTGGTTTGGAGAGAGGCTCAGAGTGCCGATATTTTTACGTTCAAAGAAGAGACAGTGAGACACTTCAACCAATTATTCAGAGAGAAGTCGCTGAAGGCTCAATAATCCATTCCGACGACTGGCCAGCTTACTCTAATTTAAACCAAATCAATTTTCGTCATTTTTCTGTAAATCATCAGCAGTATTACGTCGATCCTAACACTGGGGCACATACACAAGGAACTGAAAGATCCTGGCTTGATGCGAAGACTCTGGTATTGAAAAACATGAGAGGCAGCAATCAAAGAACTTTTCAGTCGCACCTAGACTACTTCTGTTGGCGGATGATGAGAAAAGAAGCTCCTGACATACATTTAGCATTTTTAGCTGATATATGTGATGTTTACCGATATAATATTTTTAATAAAAAAAAAATGTTTTTATTATGTTTTACCATGTAGATATCATTACAAAGTAAAATATCAACGGTGTAGATACTTTTCCTTGTAGATAACAAGCCAAAGTACGGTGTAGATATTTTTTTCTTATAGATAACAAGCCAAAGTAGCACCCACCCATTTTTTTCAGTCATCCATTTAGTACCTTTTTTTTAAAGTAGTGAGAGGAAATTCAAGTTAAAGAAAATGGAATGAGGTTAGTCTGTAGGAGGTGCTTGATACGGGGTCTAAAATTTGCCTTGAAGGGGGGCTGGATTTTTTTTTTACAAGGAGACAGATCGAGGGCACACACAAAAAAGTAAACAATAATAAAATAAAAGCCCGCTACTCGCTGCTCATAAAAAGAATCCAAAGAGGTGGCCGAAAGTTAGGTCAATTTCGGGAGGAGAGGTGTCCTGATACCCTTCTCTTGAAAGAGTTCAAGTCGTAGGCAGGAGGAAATACAGAAGAAGGAAGATTGTTCCAGAGTTTACCAGCGTGAGGGATGAAAGCGTGAAGATCCTGGTTAACTCTTGCATAAGGGGTTTGGACAGTATAGGGATGAGCATGAGTAGAAAGTCGCGTGCAGCGGGGCCGCGGGAGGGGGGGTGGCATGCAGTTAGCAAGTTCAAAAGAGCCGTCAGCGTGAAAATATCGATAGAAGATAGAAAGAGAGGCAACATGGCGCATAAATTAAGAGGTAGAAGACTATCAGTAAGAGGAGGAGAGCTGATGAGACGAAGAGACTTAGACTTCACTCTGTCCAAGAGAGCTGTGTGAGTGGAGCCCCCCACACGTGAGATGCATACTCCTTATGAGGGCGGACAATGCCCCTGTATATGGATAGCAACTGCGCGGGGGAAAAGAAGTGGCGGAGACGATACAAAACCCCCAGCCTCGAGGAAGCTGATTTAGTGAGAGACGAGATGTGAAGTTTCCAGTTAAGATTTAGAGTTAAGGATAGACCGAGGATGTTTAGTGTTGAAGATGGTTACAGCTGAGTGTTGTCGAAGAATAGGGGATAGGTGTTTGGAAGATTGTGTCGAGTTGATAGGTGGAGAAATTGAGTTTTTGAGGCATTGAAGGACACGAGGATCCTTTTACCCCAATCGGAAATGATAGTAAGGTCTGAGGTTAAGCGTTCTGCAGCTACCAGTTTGGAGTCATGTAATTCCTGTTGAGAGGGTCTTTTGTTGAAAGAAGCTGAATAATGCAGAGGGAGTCATCAGCGTATGCGTGGATAGGACAGTTTGTTATGGAAAGAAGATCATTGATGAATAACAGGAAGAGAGTGGGTGATAGGACAGAGCCCTGTGGAACACCACTGTTAATAGGTTTATTAGAAGAACAGTGACCGTCTACCACGGCAGATAGGGCTCGATGTCCGTTGGCCTCGTGGACTAAGTGCTCCCCCCTCATCACCGGTAGAGGAGGCCTACTGGTGATGTTGCCTTCGCCCCTGCCCTGCCCTCTTACCACCTAGGTCAGGGCTACTCTCTCCCCACGTGTTTGCCGTGCGTGGCGTCCCGTATACTCCCCGTGCCCTCTCATCTGGCGGTTGAGTCCACCGCGGGGCAGGATGTAGTTCCCCTCGGTGGGCAACACGCTAATTTGGTGGGAGGGCTGGAGTAAGACGGGCGGTTCAGTGTGGCCCCATTGAATCAATCGGCTGGTCATGCGATGGCTTGGGTCAAGTAGTCACTGCCGGGTGGGCGGTCGCAAAGGTCCCGCGGCCGCCGTCAAACACCTGGCAGTGGATGCGTATACTTCCCCATTATCCCTGGGGCTGTTGGGTGCGGTCTGGCCCCAACATTCAGCCTCCCCTTGTTGGGCTCCGTGGTGGGTGGGGGGGTGTGGGAGTGAAACACCTCCCCTGTGTATGGGTAAGTTTCCCTTGCCTCGGCCTGCCTCTCTCCCTGACGTCCGCCTGTCCTCGATTACCCCTACACGGTCCTCTCTCGTCGCCACCTTGGAACCTTTCACGGCTCCTGGTGGTGCCGCTGAAAAGTCCCTACCTCCTAGAGGGGTTGACCAAGATAAGTCCGTGCGACACAAAAGTCCACGTGTGTCTGACAAGGCTGCCTCCCATTCCGGGGGTAACTCTGATGTGCGTCCCTCTACCAAGCTGGACGCACTTCAGATGGTGAATATCGATCCATCGTTTTCCTACCGTGCCTTGCGCTCCTTATTCAAGCCATTTGGCACAGTCCTTCGTATCCGTCTCATTTATGATGGAGACTTCAAGTCAAACAGATGCTATGTGACCTTTTCCTCCAGTGCTGAAGCCCAGTCGGCGTGTGATGCTGTTGCGACTCTGCCTATCGCAGGTGCTGGATTTCAAGCGAAACTTCTTCGCTTCGGACAGTGACATGGACTATGTCCCGAACCTATTTGAAGACGCTTTGTTAGAGCCAACTCCAGGGACAGCCAGGTCCCTCCCCTCGTTGGTTTGTTGCATACTATAGGAATGGGCGTGGCAACTTCATTCATGCTGCTAGGTACCTCGCCAAAGAAATTGGCACGATCCCTGAGGGGAATCTGAAAAGTATGAAAAGGGAGTGTTAGTCAGGGCTAAAGATATTACTCAAGCTAAAATGGTGCAACATCTACCATGCCCTGCTGACAACATGTTTGAAACGGTCAAAGCACATCATACCTTCAATTATAGTAAAGGCAGTATATATAACCATGACCTCTATGAGCTCTCTGAGGAGGAAATATTTGGGATGTGCCCTAGTTCTGTTCATAAGGTGTCCAAGTTAAAGGGTTCAGCTAACATGATACTTCTCACCTTTTTGGGTTCTACCCTCCCTGACCGTGTCACTACTGGCCCCTCCATCTAGATAAAGCAGACTGGCAGCGATTTACGAAACTTAGCTCCTCTTCGTCCGTTGGCTGACTTTGGAACTTCCGACGAGGTTGCATCCTATTTCACTGATGCCCTACATTCTGCAGCCCTTCAATCCGTCCCCAGGACGTCTGGCCAGTTCCTAAACGTCCTGTTCCCTGGTGGAACGCCGCTTGCACAACTGCTGTGCAAGAGAAGCGTGCTGCATTCTCTCGACTTCGTCGTCACCGTGGGGATCCCCAGTGTTTGGATGCTTTTCGGGGAGCGCGTGCTCGAGCACGACGTACTTTCAAGGAGGCTCGACGAATTTCTTGGAAGGCTTATCTTTCTTCCATCACTACCAGAACTACACTCACAGAAGTCTTTAACAGAGTTCGTAAGATCTCTGGGAAGTTTCCCCCCCCTCCCCCCCCAGTGCTATCGCATGCAGGGGAGACGGTGGCGGACCCTAAGATTGTTGCTGACCTAATCGCCAAGCACTTTGCCAGTGCCTCTAGGAAAGATCCTACTGCACCAGGGGCTCGTCATCGCCGGGATTTGGAATCACTCGGCGTTAACTTCGCTTCCACCGGAGGGGAATCTTATAATATCCCATTTTCTCTTTCCGAGCTGAAGACGGCTTTATCCCAGTGTCATGATTCCTCGCCAGGTCCAGACGACATCCCTTATGCTTTCTTACGCCACATGTCTGACTGTGGTTTTACATTTTTATTGGATCTTTACAATTTCATTTGGCGTACCGGTGATTTTCCATCTCTGTGGAGTGTGGCTGTAATTCTCCCCATTCTGAAGCCTGGGAAAGATCATCTCCAAGCAACTAACTATCGTCCTATTTCTTTAACATCCTGCATTTGTAAAGTGATGGAGAAGATGGTGAATGTCAGGCTTATGTGGTACTTGGAGAGCCGGAATTTATTGACCCCGGTGCAATATGGTTTCCGAAAGGTGCGCTCCACCTCGGATGTTCTTTATCCTTGGAATCCTCAGTTTGTGAGGCGTTTGCCAATAATCACCACCAGGTGACCGTGTTTTTTGATCTGGAGAAGGCCTATGACGCCGCTTGGTGTCATGGAATTTTACTTAACCTGTTTGAGTTTGGTCTTCGTGGCCGTCTCCCTGTTTTTATTCAGGAGTTTTTATCTCGTCGTCTTTTACGGGTTAGAGTAGGGAGTACTCTTTCCGAGGTTTGTCCACTTGAGGATGGAGTACCACAGGGAAGTATTATCAGTGTTACGCTATTTGCTGTGGCTATTAATGGAGTCGTTGGTGTCCTGCCTGATGGAGTTCATAGCTCCTTATATGTAGACGATTTATCCATTTCGTTCTCTGCGGCAAGGATGTCGTTGATTGAACAAAAACTGCAATTGATAATTAATAGAGTCGCCAATTGGGCAAATACGCGCGGCTTTCGATTTTCGTCCTCAAAGACAGTAGCTATGTATTCTGTCGTCTTCGAGACGCTCATCCGGACCCTGACTTATATCTTGGTAATAGGCGACTGTCCTGTGTAGAGACGACTCGTTACCTCGGTTTTATTTGATAGCCGCCTAACCTGGGTGCCTCATTTACGTTACGTTAAGGCGGCTTGTCAGAAAGCCCTAAGATTACTCAGTGCTAGCAAAGCTATGGTATTAACGTGCAATGGTCATCATACCAAAATATGTAGTAATTAATTATACATGTCAACCTACTTATTTTCATGAGATCATGGTATGACCACTGAAAAACAGCTTTTTTTATCTTGGTTCCATTACAAAATCTTAGGTCACTTGGTAAAGTGTTCACCTAAGTCCGACCCAAGCTGACAACATAAACCTTTTTTTTTTTTTTTTACAGCAAAGGAGACAGTTCAAGGGCACAAAAAAAGCAAACATTAATAAAAAAAAAAGCCCGCTACTCACTGCTCCTAAAAAGAATCCAAAGAGGTGGCCGAGAGATAGGTCAGTTTCGGGAGGAGAGGTGTCCTGATACCCTCCTCTTGAAAAAGTTCAAGTCGTAGGCAGGAGGAAATACAGATGAAGGAAGATTGTTCCAGAGTTTACCAGCGTGAGGGATGAAAGAGTGAAGATGCTGGTTAACTCTTGCATAAGGGGTTTGGACAGTATAGGGATGAGCATGAGTAGAAAGTCGAGTGCAGCGGGGCCGCGGGAGGGGGGGAGGCATGCAGTTAGCAAGTTCAGAAGAGCAGTCAGCGTGGAAATATCGATAGAAGATAGAAAGAGAGGCAACATTGCGGCGGAATTTAAGAGGTAGAAGACTATCAGTATGAGGAGGAGAGCTGATGAGACGAAGAGCCTTAGCCTCCACTCTGTCCAGAAGAGCTGTGTGAGTGGAGCCCCCCCACACATGAGATGCATACTCCATACGAGGGCGGACAAGGCCCGTGTATATGGACAGCATCTGTGCAGGGGAGAAGAACTGGCGGAGACGGTACAGAACGCCCAGCCTCGAGGAAGCTGATTTAGTAAGAGATGAGATATGAAGTTTCCAGTTGAGATTTTGAGTTAAGGATAGACCGAGGATGTTTAGTGTTGAGGAAGGTGATAGCTGGGTGTTGTCAAAGAATAGGGGATAGTTGTTTGGAAGATTGTGTCGAGTGGATAGGTGGAGAAACTGTGTTTTAGAGGCGTTGAAGGACACCAGGTTCTTCTTGCCCCAATCGGAAATAATAGTAAGGTCTGAGGCTAAGCGTTCTGCAGCCTCCAGCCTTGAGTCGTTAAGTTCCTGAAGGGTGGGTCTTCTATTAAAAGAAGTTGAATAATGCAGAGTGGAATCATCGGCGTAGGAATGGATAGGACAGTTCGTTTTGGAAAGAAGATCATCAATGAACAACAGAAAAAGAGTGGGAGATAGGACAGAACCCTGTGGGACACCACTGTTAATAGATTTAGGGGAAGAACAGTGACCGTCTACCACGGCAGAAATAGAACGGTCAGAAAGGAAACTGGAGATAAAGGTACAGAGAGAAGGATAGAAACCGTAGGAGGGTAGTTTAGAAAGCTTTTGATATGTCCAGCGCAATACCAAAAGTTTCACCGAAACGGCTAAGAGAGGATGACCAAGAGTCAGTTAAGAAGGCTAGGAGATCACCAGTAGAACGCCCCTTGCGGAACCCATACTGGCGATCAGATAGAAGGTCAGAAGTGGAAAGGTGCTTTTGAATCTTTCGGTTAAGGATTGATTCAAAAGCTTTAGATAGACAAGAAAGTAAAGCAATAGGACGGTAGTTTGAGGGATTGCAGCGGTCACCCTTCTTAGGTACAGGCTGTATGAAGGCATACTTCCAGCAAGAAGGAAAGGTAGATGTTGACAGGCAGAGGCGAAAGAGTTTGACCAGGCAAAGCGTGTTTGCAAGCTGAGTGCTTAGAATATTGGCATAATAATAAAAGATGCTGAAAACTGGATTCCACTACTTTATTTAATATATGAGTAATTATATACTGAATTTGTAATGGAGCCAAGATAAAAAAATCTATGTTTTTCAGTGGTCATACCATGATCTCATGAAAATAAATAGGTTGACGTATATAATTAATTACTACGTATTTTGTTATGACGACTATTGCACATTAATACCATAGCTTTGAACCCAATGATGAATATCTTCAAGCAAGACACAAATAGCAACAGATTGGTCACCAATTCACTCAGTAAACAAATTCATATATTCAATAAAGTAGTGGAATCCAGTTTTCAGCATCTTTTATTATTATGCCAATATTCTAAGCACTCAGCTTGCAAACACGCTTAGGTTTATGTTGTCAGCTTGGGTCGGACTTAGGTGAACACTTTACCAAGTGACCTAAGATTACTCAATGCTACCATAGAGGTACACAACATCTTTGATTGTGAGTGCATCAGAGAGCACTGGAGAGCAGCATGAGTCTAATTAGGTGCTAATGAATATCCTGCCTGCATCACAGACTACATAAAATGAAAATATGATATATATATATATATATATATATATATATATATATATATATATATATATATATAGATATATATATATATATATATATATATATATATATATATATATATATATATATAAAACTGTCTGCCCTAGTGTCCTCCCACTTTTGAGGTCCAAATGACGCCCTGATTGTAACAACGTATCTTGTAACATCCATGACTGGGTGCCGGTGCAAATCTCCTCATTGAACACCGAGAAATTAATCTAGGCTCTAGGGAACTCGGAAAAATCCAAGTTAGAGAGTGCTGGCTGTGGTGATTGAGCCAGTGACCTTCGACATACAATGTCTGTCAGTGGAGCCAATAAAGGTAAAGGTAAAGTTGGGGCATACGCTGTAGCAGCGCGTGGCCTCGGTGCTCATCTCTGTAACATTGGCCCTTGAGCCTGTGGTGGGAGGGAGCCCATTACCCCGGGACACAGGGCCAGTGTGACATCCGGGTTACCACAGTTTCCCCAGGTAGTCATTTATCGACCAGCCCGAGAGGGAGAATGATCAGCTGGGTGAGCTGCACGCCGACTGCCCAGGCCGGGATTCGAACCTGGGCCCGTAGAAGCCAGGCATGCTGACCACTAGACCACGGAGGCGTATTGGAGCCCAATCTCAAGTGAACCCACTCACAATGGCACACAATTTTTTTTCTGGAAAATTTTGTGCTTTGAATGAATTTGCTAACTATTTCTGTCGAAAAACAGCACAGATTATTTTTCACCCCTTCCACCCCAACCTCCTCAGTAATAAAAAAAAAGTGACAAAATCATAGCCTTGAGGCAGTAATATTCAGCCCCAGCATCAAAAAATTATACTGCTGCCCTATGAAAGGCATCTCTTAACTCCGATGAAGTAGGTGGTGACTGTGGTGGAGCAGCTTCATTGTCATCCCTGGCAGTGGCAGGTGTCATAGGGCCAGCAGATGATGAAGCAGTGGCTGGTGTCATAGGGCCAGCAGATGATGAAGCAGTGGCTGGTGTCATACGGCCAGCAGATGATGAAGCAGTGGGTGGTGTCATAGGGCCAGCAGATGATGAAACAGTGGCAGGTGTCATTGGGCCAGCAGATGATGAAGCAGTGGCTGGTGTCATTGGGCCAGCAGATGATGAAGCAGTGGCTGGTGTCATTAAATAGCAGATGATGAAGCAGTGGCTGGTGTCATTGGGCCAGCAGATGATGAAGCAGTGGCTGGTGTCATTGGGCCAGCAGATGATGAAGCAGTGGTGGTGTCATTGGGCCAGCAGATGATGAAGCAGTGGGTGGTGTCATTAAATAATAGCAGATGATGAAGCAGTGGCTGGTGTCATTGGGCCAGCAGATGATGAAGCAGTGGCAGGTGTCATTGGGCCAGCAGATGATGAAGCAGTGGCTGGTGTCATTGGGCCAGCAGATGATGAAGCAGTGGCTGGTGTCATTGGGCCAGCAGATGATGAAGCAGTGGCTGGTGTCATTGGGCCAGCAGATGATGAAGCAGTGGGTGGTGTCATTGGGCCAGCAGATGATGAAGCAGTGGCAGGTGTCATTGGGCCAGCAGATGATGAAGCAGTGGATGGTGACATAGGGCCAGCAGATGATGAAGCAGTGGTAAATCATAGGGCCAGCAGATGATGAAGCAGTGGCTGGTGTCATAGGGCCAGCAGATGATGAAGCAGTGGCTGGTGTCATTAAATAGCAGATGATGAAGCAGTGGCTGGTGTCATTGGGCCAGCAGATGATGAAGCAGTGGCTGGTGTCATTGGGCCAGCAGATGATGAAGCAGTGGCAGGTGTCATTGGGCCAGCAGATGATGAAGCAGTGGCAGGTGTCATTGGGCCAGCAGATGATGAAGCAGTGGCAGGTGTCATTGGGCCAGCAGATGATGAAGTGGCTGGTGTCATTGGGCCAGCAGATGATGAAGCAGTGGTGTCATTAAATAGCAGATGATGAAGCAGTGGTGGTGTCATTGGGCCAGCAGATGATGAAGCAGTGGCAGGTGTCATTGGGCCAGCAAATGATGAAGCAGTGGTGTCATAGGGCCAGCAGATGATGAAGCAGTGGCTGGTGTCATAGGGCCAGCAGATGATGAAGCAGTGGCTGGTGTCATTGGGCCAGCAGATGATGAAGCAGTGGCTGGTGTCATTGGGCCAGCAGATGATGAAGCAGTGGCAGGTGTCATAGGGCCAGCAGATGATGAAGCAGTGGCTGGTGTCATAGGGCCAGCAGATGATGAAGCAGTGGGTGGTGTCATAGGGCCAGCAGATGATGAAGCAGTGGCTGGTGTCATTGGGCCAGCAGATGATGAAGCAGTGGC
Organism: Eriocheir sinensis; assembly: GCF_024679095.1. Taxonomy (NCBI): domain Eukaryota; kingdom Metazoa; phylum Arthropoda; class Malacostraca; order Decapoda; family Varunidae; genus Eriocheir; species Eriocheir sinensis. The sequence continues at coordinate 83,444 of NW_026112270.1, forward strand.
TGGTGTCATTGGGCCAGCAGATGATGAAGCAGTGGCAGGTGTCATTGGGCCAGCAGATGATGAAGCAGTGGCTGGTGTCATTGGGCCAGCAGATGATGAAGCAGTGGCTGGTGTCATTGGGCCAGCAGATGATGAAGCAGTGGCTGGTGTCATTGGGCCAGCAGATGATGAAGCAGTGGCTGGTGTCATAGGGCCAGCAGATGATGAAGCAGTGGCAGGTGTCATTGGGCCAGCAGATGATGAAGCAGTGGCAGGGAGGGAAGGGAAGGGGAGGGAAGGGAAGGGGAGGGAAGGGAAGGAAAGGAAAGGAAAGAAAAGGAAAGGAAAGGAAAGGGAAGGGAAGGTAAGGAAAGGAAAGGAAAGGAAAGGAAAGGAAAGGAAGGGGATAGAGTGGAATGGAATGGGAAGGAAAGGAAAGGAAAGGAAAGGAAAGGAAAGGAAAGGAAAGGAAAGGAAAGGGAAGGGAAGGGAAGGGAAGGAAAGGAAAGGAAAGGAAAGGAAAGGAAAGGAAAGGAAAGGAAAGGAAAGGAAGGGAAGGAAAGGAAAGGAAAGGAAAGGAAGGGAAAGGAAAGGAAAGAAAAGGAAAGGAAAGGAAAGGAAAGGAAAGGAAGGAAGGAAAGGAAAGGAAAGGAAAGGAAAGGAAAGGAAAGGAAAGGAAAGGAAAGGAAAGGAAAGGAAAGGAAAGGAAAGGGAAGGGAAGGGAAGGGAAGGGAAGGGAAGGAAAGGGAAGGAAAGGAAAGGAAAGGAAAGGAAAGGAAAGGAAAGGAAAGGAAAGGAAAGGGAAGGGAAGGGAAGGGAAGGGAAGGAAAAGTAAAGGAAGGTAAGGGAATGGAAAGTCAGGTAAGGAAAGGAAAGGAAAGGAAAGGAAAGGAAAGGGAAGGGAAGGAAGGAAGGGAGGGGAAGGGAAGGAAAGGGGAGGGAGGGGAGGGAAGGAGGGAGGGGAGGGGAGGGAGGGAGGTAAGGGAGAGAGGGAAGGAAGGGAAGAAGGGAGGGAAGGAAGGGAGGGAGGGAGGGAAGGAGGGAGGAAGGAAGGGAGGGAAGGGAGGGAAGGAGGGAGGAGGGAGGGAAGGTGGGGGGAAGAGAGGGAAGGAGGGAGGGAAGGAGGGAGGGAAGGAGGGAAGGAAGGAGGAAGGAAGGAGGAAGGGGAGGGAAGGAAGGGGAGGAAGGGAAGGGAGGGAGGAAGGGGAGGGGAGGAAGGGAGGGAGGGAAGGAAGGAGGAAGGAGGGAAGGAAGGAAGGAGAGAGAATGGAGGAGGGAAGGAAGGAGGGAAGGGAAGGAAGGGAGGGGAGGGAAGGGGAGGAGGGAAGGAGGGAGGGAAGGAATGGGAGGGAAGGGGAGGGGAGGGAAGGAAGGAGGGAGGGAAGGAAGGAGGGAGGGAAGGAGGGAAGGACGGAGGGAGGGAAGGAAGGAGGGAGGGAAGGAAGGAGGGAGGGAAGGAAGGAAGGAGGGAGGGAAGGAAGGAGGGAGGGAAGGAAGGAGGAAGGGAAGGAAGGAGGGAGGGAAGGAGGAGGAAGGAAGGAAGGAGGGAAGGAGGAGATGGAAGGAAGGAGGGAAGGAAGGGAAGGGAAGGAAGGAGGGAAGGGAGGAGGAAAGGAGGGAAGGGGAGGGGAGGGAAGGAAGGGAAGGAGGGAAGGAAGGGAGGAAGGAAGGGGAGGGAGGGAAGGGAAGGAGGAAGGAAGGGAAGGAGGAAGGGGAGGGGAGGAAGGGGAAAGGGGAAGGAAGGAGAGGGAAGGGGAAGGAAGGGAGGGAAGGAAGGAGGGAAATGAAGGGAGGAAGGGAAGGGAGGAGGGAGGGAAGGAGGGAGGAAGGGAAGGAGGAAGGAAGGAGGGAAGGGAAGGAGGGAAGGGAGTGAAGGAAGGAAGGAAGGAAGGGTAAATGTCCAGAGAGTTGCCCATCTCACTGCGGTACTTCTCACCCTAACCATGGGTTAGATCTCATGATTCTATGCATTTTGAACCCCATATATATGCCTCGGGGCGTCACTGGGAGGACTGGGATACTTTGTTACCCTGCCTCCAAAGTACGATATTACGCCTCCATATTGTACTTAAGGGACGAAATACATGTCCCTTAACCATAATATGAAGGCGGAAAAACTTAAAAGTAATGAAAAAGTGGTAAAGGTAGTGAAAAGGCATATTATACATACGCGCGATGTGTTTACATGGCGACGCCATCGCGATGTGAGCAGCGTTGCCAACGATCCGGTTAGCGGTGTTAAGCTAGGTTAGCGATGGAACGCTTAGTTAGCCAGTAGCCCACGCATGTGAGACCAGGTCCACCACGCGTGGTTATTTTTTTTTAGAACACGCACCTTTACCCAAAGGCTTTCGTGAAGGTTTGGGTTCTCCTTACATAAGTACCTACATACCGCTTTTCCCCATTTCCATTTTTTTAAGACTTTCGAGATGGGCTGTGGCGCCTTTACCTAATACTATCAATACATCACCCCATCACTTATCTCCCCTCCTCTATTCTTACTCCTCTTTTTTTCATCTTCCTCCACTCCCACTCCCCCTTCAGCATCCCCCTTCCTCCCATCACCTGCCCCATAAACCGTTCATTGCGCCATTATTCGCGGAAGCCCCTTAGTGATGGTCTTGAGATTAGTACCCATTGATCTTGGGGCCTTGAGGCATTTCCTCGGAGGCTGATGGCGGGACTAGTATGTGCGAAGGAGATGAGAGACAGACAGACAGACAGACAGACAGACAGACAGACAGACAGACAGACAGAGAGACAGACAGACAGACAGACGGACAGACAATCAGACAGTCAGACAAACAGAAAGACGGGGATAGAGAGGAAGAAAGAGAGCAAGAAAGCACTAAAGAACAAGGTAGGGAGAGAATAAATAAATAAATAGAGAAAAAAGAAAAAAAGAAGGAAAGACAGACAGACAGAAGCACAAATAGACGGACAGACAAACAGAATATGACAGAGAAAGAAAGACAGCAAGCAAGCAAACAAACAAGCAAACAAGAAAGAACGAACGAAAAAGAAAAACAAAGATAAGAAGAGAAAGAATAAAGAAAGAAAAAAAAAAGGAGGGAAGAAAAAAACCCCGAACAAGAAAGGAAAAAAGAAAGACAAAGATCACGTTAAAGACTTAAAAGCTCATGAGAAAGATAGTTTAGTAAAGAAAAACTCAAAATGATGTGTCAAAAAAGAAAGAAGATAAGCTATTAACATATAAGTGAAAAAATTAGGAGGTGAGAGTAATTGAATGTTAGTAAAGATGAGAGGTAATAAGATAGAGATAAAGAAGAGGAGGAGGGGGAGGAGGAGGAGCAGGAAGGGGAGGAGGAAACTGACGAGAGAGGGACCATGTAAGAAAATGATGGGATGGGCGAAATGGAGGAGCAGTGAAATATGTGATGGGAAAGAGATAGAGAGAAGGAGGGAGAGAGAGGGAAGGAGAGAAGGAGGGAGGAAGAAGTTAATAGGGAGGGAGAACGGATGGGTTTGGTAGGAAGAGGAAGGGAAGGAGTGGGGGAGGGAAGAGTGATGGAAGGGAAATGGAGGAATGCTGGGGAGGAAATGGAGGAGTTGATGGTAGGCGGTGGACCTTACAATAAGAATTACTAAACGTGTTTTGTTGGTACAGGAAGGAGGGAGGGAGGGAGTTAGGTGGGTGGGTAGGTTCTGTAGGTTAGAAGGTAAGGAGATAGAGAGTAAAGAAAGGAGGAAAGGAAAGAAAGAAGGAAGGGAGGGCGGTAGGAAGGAAAGAAGAAAGGAAGGAAGGAAGGATAGAAAGAATGAATGAATGAAGGCTAGAAGTGAGTAAGTAGGGAAGGAAGGAAGAAAGGAAGGATAGAAAGAATGAATGAGTGAAAGCAAAAAGCGAGTAAGGAAGGAAGAAAAGGACGGAAGGAAGGAAGGAACAAGGAAGGAAGGAAAGAAGGAAGATAGAAGCAAAGAAAGGATGAAAGTAAGGAAGATAATAAAATGTGAACGAAAGGAAGGTAGGGAGGGAGAGAAAAACGGAGATGTAGGAGGGACGGAATGAAGAGAGGGAGTGGAAAGTGGTCAGTGATGTCGCTTTTGTTGTTGTTATTGTTAGTGTTGATATATTGTTGACACATTTCACTCGTTTTCCATTTCTTTGCTATACTTTCATCCATTCCTTTCGTACTGACCTCAACACCGTCCCACACACACCAGCAGTAACGGAAAAATATTGTCTTTTTTTATTTTGTTTCATATATATTGATCTTCTTCGTTCGATTATAAATAAGTTGTTGCCGGTCATAAGTAATAACAGATTTTTAGGTCACTTTCAGTAACGTAATTTGTTTTGTTTTAATCGGTTCAACGTACTACGAGGGATGTCAACAATTCAGTACTAAAAATAATATAAAAAGCAACAAACATACAAATATATAATACTCTTTTAAGCCAATCTTTTTTTTAGCTCTCAACCCTACTCCCCCCCCTCACGCACACACGCACATACATACATACATACATACATTCACACACACACACACACACACACACACACACTGACTAGCAATTCACTCGGGTCAAGGGCTCATGAATCACCAGCTGTCGGCGATACATTCTCTCTCTCTCTCTCTCTCTCTCTCTCTCTCTCTCTCTCTCTCTCTCTCTCTCTCTCTCTCTCTCTCTCTCTCTCTCTCTGTCAGTGTGTGTGTGTGTGTGTGTGTGTGTGTGTGTGTGTGTGTGTGTGTGTGTGCGTGTGTGTGTGTGTTATTTTCGGTTTTCCTATTTTTTTGCGGTTGTAAGTGACCCGCGTGAATGGTACGGATCTGTTGAGAATAAAGGGGAAAGGTGTGTGACCGTGACAAAACCATAGAATTCCCTATTTGATTTTTGTATGAGTATTTTTTTATTCAGTTTCATATTGTAGAAAGTGAGGCGACGTCTGATCATAAGACATGGAGAGGATTCGGTCATGGAAACCCGTGAGGAGCCATCTTGCCAGCTGTATTTCTTACAAAAACAAACGTACAAAAATACAAGTGGTAGATATCTACCATCCTTTTCAAGTCTTAGCAAATGCATAAAACAATGCAATAAATCATACAAATGCTTTTTACTAATTTTTCTTATAAAAAGACTAGAAAAAATAATACTTGCATTTCTTAAAGAAATCAAAGAAAACTTGGCAGTAGCAAGGGGGACTGAACCAAGAAGCAGCCTGAGGCAAACCGCTCAATATTCATTGGTGTAATTTCATCTTTAACATACTCCCCACCATAGGAGCACTCAAGCTCCTATCAAAGAAAACATGTATAATCTCATCTTGTATCACAAACAACAAGTTCCTGTCACTGAACCAGTAACAATACCCATACATAAGTAACCCCACTATCAACAGGAAAACTTCACAAATCAAGAACAGCACGTGGCTTTGTTATCTTTACATGTTCAAGAGATTCAGTTCCGTCATTCTCCCCTACTTCTTCATTGTCTTGTATATGGTGCTCCATGGGAACCTCTGAATTTTCTTTGGCACTGTTTGCATCATAGAAAATCTTAAGTCATGTAATTTCTGAACAGGTCTACACAAAACTCCCTTGGCAGTTTTCACATTTACACACCTTACTATACCATCACTGCCAGGAAATAAATCAATAATAATGCCCAAAGGCCAATTCATCCTAGGCACATTATCTTCTCTTAACAACACAACAGAACCCTTCTTTACATTGCAATTAGGTTTAAATCCCTTCACTGTAGGTGGCAAATTCTTTAAATAGTCATCACTCCACATTTTCCAGAATTTGTCGAGTAGCCTTTTCCGAACAATTTCTCTTTCACTTAGGTCTTTATTACTGACATTTACTTGCTTATCAGAAATATGAGGCTGAAATCCTGCAACTCGACCAATCAGAAAATGTGAGGGTGTCAAAGGGTCACTTATATCAGGGTCTTCATTTACATAAGTAAGAGGTCTAGAATTGATGCAAGCCTCGACTTCAAACAAAGTTGTTGCAAGTTCACACTTAGTCAAACATCTAGTGCCAAGAGATTTCTTAAGAGCAGATTTCACAGACCTCACAAGCCGCTCCCACCAACCTCCCCACCATGGGGATCTGGGAGCAATGAACTTCCACTCAGGGCTGAACATACTAAAATATTGCTGAAGCATATTGGCAACACTTATAAAGGTCTTGGCATTATCTGAATATATCACAGATGGGAGTCCGCGCCTTGCAGAAAATCTGCGGATGGCCAAAATACAATCAGGTACTGAAAGTGAATCTGTTAACTCCAAATGAACAGATCTTGTGACTGCACATGTAAATAACAAAATATACAGTTTTTTAGATGGTTGATCAACTGCAAACAAGGGGCCTGCATAATCTAGTCCAGTTATGGCAAAGGGAAGGTAGGGTTAAGCCTCATTTCTGGCAAAGGAGGAGCTGGTTGGCTGCATGGTCTAGAATCAAATCTCTTGCAAGCAACACATTCTTTACAAATTCTTTTAGCCACTCGTCTTAATCCAATAATCCAATAAGAGTGTCTGATGGTTGACATGAGGGTATGAACACCAGCATGCTTCAAAGTTTATGCTGAAACCGCACTATGAGTTTGGCCACATGACAATTAGGAATAATAATGGGGTGCTTGCTGTCATAATTCAATTCAGAATGTTGTAATCTACCTTTGATTCTCAATAATCCAATAGAGTCTAAAAGGGTTAAGTTCTTTTAAGGAAGAATTTCTCGGAAGAGATTTGCCTTGTGACAGAGCAATTATTTCTTTCTCATAGCTTTCTTTCTGAACACAGATAAAGATGTAGTCCTTAGCCTTACTCAACTCCTCATATGTAAGAGAGCCTGAATGTTTAATACCATTGGGTTTACAATTGTGAATGAATCTCCTAACCCAGGCGACAATATTCAGAATCTTCGTGAAATCACTGTATCTACTGAAATCAAATACAGATGTGGCTTTTTCATTAACAGTCATAGCTACTCCTTCTCCATTATATTCTTCACTGGGAAGATCAAACTGGTGTGCCTCATCTTCAAATTTACTTTCAGCACTAACACACGAGGAATTAGAAAGCCACTTGGGACCTCTCAGCCATATGTCATTTGAGATCAGTTGATCAGCCAGAACACCTCGTGTCATCAGATCTGCAGGGTTATCTTTACCAGGGCAGTGGTACCAATTAGGGGATATTAATGACTGTATTTCAGTTACTCTGTTAGCCACAAACATTTTCCATTTTGTGGGATTACCCTTTATCCAAGACAAGGCAACTTTAGAATCTGTCCAGCAAGCTAATCTTACACTATCAGGGAAATGTAAGGCTGATTTTACAAAATTAATGAGACGAGCACTCAACAAAGCTCCTAGTAGTTCCAGCCGAAGTAAAGTAACCCGCTTGATAGGAGCTACTTTTGTTCTGGACATAACAAAAGATACATGGAACTCCTCAAGTGATTTAGGTACACGTAGGTACACTATGCTACCATAACCTTTTTCAGAAGCATCACTGAATGCATGAACCTCCAAGCCTTCAAGTTCAACTGAACTTAAAGACAAACCTGGAAAGTAACACCTATGTATTTCAAAGATCTTAATAGTCTCAATACTATCAATCCACTGCTGAAACTTTAACTGCAAATCATGTGGTAGGATTTCATCCCAACTAAGTCCAAGATGCCAAATTTCCTGAAATAGTATTTTAGCATACATAGTGAGGGGGCTTATCAAACCAAGTGGGTCAAACAGTCTAGCAATTAAACTCAATACATTTCTCTTGGTGAATCTTAAATCTAATTTATCACCCAGACTGAATCCTTTAAATGAAAACACATCTTCAGAGGAGTTCCAATACATTCCCAACAACTTTGTTACCTCATCCACCTCAGGTTCAAAATATTGATAATGCTGATCAATCAATATATCACTGTTAGTGTGCCACTTGGATAAAGTCATACCAGCATCTGATAATATGCCCTGAGCTTTACTAAGCATTTTACTGGCTTCTTCAACAGTATCTGCTCCAGAGAGCCAATCATCAACATACAAGTTTTCCTGAAGCTCTCTTACTGTAACTGAATCAGGGTAAAATTCAAATGGTGTTTAAGAGTGGCATTCAGTAAAATGGACTGCTGGTATTACCAAAGGCACTCTCACAAACCTCATCACACGTACTATATCACCACATTGCCACAAAAACCGATGAACATCCTGATCAGAGCGTTGAACACCAATCTGCAAAAATGCCTTTGAAATATCTGCCGTTAAGGCAACATTCCATCTTCTAAACCTTAGTAATATTCCAACAAGATCAGGAATTAGTGATAGACCTGACTCCAAACAGTCATTCAGGGATATACCATTAGGTCCAGCTGCAGAAGCATCAAACACAGGCCTAATCTTTGTGGAAACACAGTCTTTAATAACAGGTCTATGTGGCATATAGTAAGTGGGATAATGACTTTCAATTTCAGACAGGGGAACCTCAACAATAATATTACTCTCCTCATAATTCTTGAGTACTTTATCATATTCATCTTTCAGATCAGGGTTTTTCTCAAATTTAAGGTTGAGTACTGACAATCTCTTCCTTGCACATTTCTCATTATCAAGCAAACTTAACCTTGCATCTTGATTTTTCCACGGTAGAGCAACCTCATACCTGCCATTAACATACTGAACTGTTTCCTCAAAACTGTCCAACACTGGGTCTTTGGGAGGTCTATCTTTCTCTGGATAAATACCTATGCTTTCTAAATTCCAGAATTTATGCAAATCAGATTCATTGAAATGTTTAGCAGTATTTATGCATAACATCTGATGAGATACACTCACCTCACGGGCCTTCAAACAAGAACCAGACAAAATCCAACCAAACTTGGTTTTGTGGGCTACTAAATCCTCAGATTTCACAACACTGTCTGCTGAAACAAATCTCCAGTAATTATCCACACCAACCAGTATATCTAAAGTGAGGTCACGATCATGTCCATAGTCATCAGCTAACTGTAGATGTGAAAGTGTTTCTAAGAAATCATCAGGTACCCGTTGACGACTCAAGGGTGGACAAATGGACATAACTTCAACTGCTAATACAGAATGGTAATAACCCTGAGTGTCAATCAAATTCACATCATAGACATTCCGTTCCTTGCTGCCTTGTGATTTCTTGTTACCAAAGGCTGAGTAAGAAGTATACTTAGATGTGACCCACTTAGGCTTGATCCTTCTCACAAAGTCATGACTTACATAGGTGGTATCTGCTCCTAAATCAAACATTACAGTAGTCTCAACAGAATCTCCACCATTTGTTAGAACTTTAATTTTAGCTGTCTGCAATACAGTAGCCCTTTTAACTTTCTGCTCATGAGAGATGCCAACATGCTCAACAGTACCAGTATTTATTGTCTCACTTGACTGAACACTTACTTGGTCATTAGATTTTTTGGTGACAATCTGTTTACCTGAAGAGTTATTAGTTTCCACACAAGGTTGGCCAGCCCTACAAAACAACACGTTGTGATGCCCATTACAAACAGTACACTTCACCTAACCCCTACAGACTTTGGAAACATGTCCTTTGAGAAGACACTTAAAACACAGTCCTTCTTGCTTAACTTTCTCCTCTCGGTCATGTATACCCAACTTAAGTATCTGCCAACACTTCTCAGACTTGTGTCGCTTCTGACAAAACGCACACTGTAGTGGGAATTCTTCAGCTGAAGTCTGCAGGGCTGAAGCTGAACTAACCTTTTTTCTTTCAACGTCACCCTTTTTTCTTTCGACGTCTTGCCGTACGGTGTTCCTTTCCATGGACAAATCCTTAAAGGTTTCTGACCTCTCACGACGCTGGATCTCGGTTTGTAGGAACTTCAGTAGCCACTCCAAGTCAGCTTCATGTCCGAAACTTTCCCTAGACCATTCCAAGCGTATATCTTGTGGAAGTCGAGATAGGATGACTGGAGTTAACACCACGCCATACTGGTCACCCTTGATCCCAAGGCCTTCCAAGCTTCTTACATGACATAACAGCTGGTCTTGTAACTTCCACAGGGAATCACATGGATTAGCTCCCTTGGCTCTGGGTGTCAGGGAAACATTCAGTAAACCTTGCACATGGGCAAAAATTATTCTCTCAGGACGACCGAATCTTTTTTTCAGAAGGTCACAGGCCACCTTATAGTTAGCAGAAGAAAGAGCCAAGCCCTGGATGACAGATCGTGCCTCTCCTTGAAGCACTGACTGCAAGTAACTAAATTTACTTATATCTGGCAGCTCACTTTGGTCAACTAGAGCCTCAAATCTGTCCCAGAAAGACTGCCATTCAGTTAACTCACCAGAATACTTAGGGAGCTCTAGTCTAGGTAATTTCACCTCTGACCTTTCCTTACTAGAAACAGATGCACTGTCATTCTCAACTCTCGTACCTTTCAAGCGTTTAGCTGCCTCGGCTCTAGTCTTCCTGGCAAGCTTGTGAAACTTGTCAGTTTCATCCATGTCTGCCTCCAACTCGTCAGACTCATCCAACAATAACTCAACTTCCGCCTGACGGTCGTCAAAGACTGCAAGCCTCTGGTCAAAAACACTAACAGCAGCATCCAACAACTCAAAGCTGGTAGTGTCATCCTCAAATAATTCCTGCAGTTCCTTGACACTACGAGTGACCCAGCCTCTCGCTGCGGCCCTCCTCTTCTTGGCTGCCTTCACGTCTTCAGACATCGTACTCACTGCTTATCCGGGTCCAAATACCTTCTTGTCCACTTCATCTAAAGGATTCCCGGGTCTGGGCACCAAAATGTAGAAAGTGAGGCGACGTCTGATCATAAGACATGGAGAGGATTCGGTCATGGAAACCCGTGAGGAGCCATCTTGCCAGCTGTATTTCTTACAAAAACAAACGTACAAAAATACAAGTGGTAGATATCTACCATCCTTTTCAAGTCTTAGCAAATGCATAAAACAATGCAATAAATCATACAAATGCTTTTTACTAATTTTTCTTATAAAAAGACTAGAAAAAATAATACTTGCATTTCTTAAAGAAATCAAAGAAAACTTGGCAGTAGCAAGGGGGACTGAACCAAGAAGCAGCCTGAGGCAAACCGCTCAATATTCATTGGTGTAATTTCATCTTTAACACATATGAAGGGATCTTGCCAAATGAATAAGACTATTAGGGTTATTTTTATGTTAGGCTCAAAGTAAAGCGCCGGAATTGTTTCATGATGGGGCCTGTTGGTCGGACCTGTCCCGTTAGTGGCGCAGGTAATTGCTTTTATAGTGACGTCATTCTTGCTTGGCTTATGTTGCCCCCCGAAGAGAGCTTAGCTTGAGTCCGGGTTGATAGGTGGTCATCAGAACAGCACTGATTGTATTATCTGCATTATTGTTTGTTGTATATATTTTGGTGTGTTGTGTATTTCATCAAGATATGTTCTGCTATTATTTGCGTTCTAAGTTTAATTGGTAGTTTCTCATATTGTGCGTTTTATTATTTAACTCGTTTTTTTTTTTTTTTTTTTTATCCGAGGAAGCGTGATGCACTTGTCTTGTCCACTCTGTTGTTGTGAATCTTTTGTGCCTCTTTTAACCCGGTAGCAGCAGGGATCATGTTTCTTAATGGTCCCTCTAAACGAGAAAAATGAGAAAAAATCATCACACACAAACCATTTCAAAATATATATCTAAGCATTTGTGATCAGCTTATGTATCATCTATTTTGGGGAAGTTTATATCATGGCACAAATTTGGCCCGTCGCTGCTACACGGTAAAGCCACAAATTTGGCCCGTCACTGCTACACGGTAAAGCCACAAATTTGGCCCGTCGCTGCTACACGGTAAAGCCACAAATTTGGCCCGTCGCTGCTACACGGTACAGCCACAAATTTGGCCTGTCGCTGCTACACACTAAAGCCACAAATTTGGCCCATCGCTGCTACACGGTAAAGCCACAAATTTGGCCTGTCGCTGCTACACAGTAAAGCCACAAATTTGGCCCGTCGCTGCTACACGGTAAAGCCACAAATTTGGCCCGTCGCTGCTACACGGTAAAGCCACAAATTTGGCCCGTCGCTGCTACACGGTTAAGCCACAAATTTGGCCCGTCGCTGCTACACTGTAAAGCCACAAATTTGGCCCGTCGCTGCTACACGGTAAAGCCACAAATTTGGCCCGTCGCTGCTACACGGTAAAGCCACAAATTTGGTCCGTCGCTGCTACACGGTAAAGCCACAAATTTGGCCGGTCGCTGCTACACGGTAAAGCCACAAATTTGGCCTGTCGCTGCAACAGGGTTAAATCTTTCATCAATTTCATCCACTCCGTCAAAACAGAGCCCACCAGAGAGCAGTAGCTTCGCCATGGGTGCCAGGACGCGCTCCGACACGCTATTCCCTAATCATGAGTTGTGACGCTTTCCCTGGACACATGTTTTCGGCCACCGGGATATGGAATGCAATCAAATGCGCTTTTTCCATCAACACGTTAAAAGTGATTAATGATTATCGAAAAAAATTAATGACCTAGCTACCCACGTTATGTTGTTTAAAAAACGGGATGTGTAGATAGTTAACATTTTCTTTGACACACGAGATAGAGATAGTAAGTAGATATATAGATAGATAAATATATAGAGATAGAGAGAGACAGACATGGATATATAGATAGATAGATAGATTGATAAATAGATAGATAGACAGAATAATAGTTAGATACATATAGATAGATAAAAAGATAGAAATGCATATATAGACAGATAGACAGATGGATAGATTAATAGATAGATAGATGGAGTGTTAGGCATACATACATACATACATACATACAGACAGACAGACAGACAGACAGAGTAGACGCAAGACAATACCACCTGGCTGTAAAGTGAACCTGCCTTTTATTTAATTAACGAATCACTTATGTACTTTTCCTTTGTCTTAGCACGACCTAGACATTTCCTATTCATTAAACGCATAAAAAGGAGAGAAAAAACAGCCGGGTATCCCTTCAGCCGTTAATTATTTCCAGGTTACGTTTTCTTTTCCCTCTCGTAAAGTTTGAGCAAGTACTCTTTACCTCCCTTTTTATCTTTATTTTTACTGCCGTCCCTGTTTGCTCGGTTTCGTAGTCTCTAGTTTTTTTTCCTTCTCTTGAACTCTCCTTTTTTATCTTGCTCATGTAACCAGTTCTCAACGTTTCTTTGTTGTGTGCGTGTGGGTTTTTTTTCCACTCTTTCCTTTTTTCTTTTTCGTATTTGTCCACTTTTTTCAACTTGCCTGGTTTCGTATTCTACTGTTTTATCCTCAGCTCTTTTTTTTATCAGAACTAACTCTCAACCTTTTTTTTGTATGGTCCTTTTTAATTCCTTTCTGCCTTGCCTTTTCTCCCAATTGTCTACATTTTCACTTTGTCTTGTTTCGTAACGTTTTTTTTTCTTCTAAGCTTCTAATCTACTTTTTATGCCACTCTTTACTTTTGTCTATTATGGGAGCGGTGAGTAGCGGGCTTTTTTTTTTCTCTGCACTCTTTTCGTTGCCCTTGAGTCGTCTCCTTTGCTGAAAAAAAAAGTGCATTGAAGTACCTCATAATTTTTATTTTATTTCTATGCCCCCTTTTTAAACATTCTCTAGCTTTGCCTTTTCCTTATTTCTCCACTTTTTCAACTTTCCTCGTTTCGTAATCTCTTTCTTTTTTCAATCTTCATCTTTACTTTTTTGTGCTCATTGAATTACCTCTCAATTTTTATTCTATTTGTGTGTTTCTTTTTCTCCTCTCCAGCTTTTTCTCTTCCTTATTTGTCCACTTTTTCAAGTTGCCTCGTTTCGTAATCTGTATCTTTTATCATCAGCACTACTTTTTTTTGTTGCTTATAACCATACTCAATTTTTTTTCTATATATGTGTCCTCCCTTTTTTCTCCTCCTTTACTTCATTTGTCTGTATTTTCAGCTTGCTTGGTTTCGTAATCTGCTTTAATTTTTCTCCTCTAGCTTTTTTTTATGCTCATTGAACTACCTCTCAACTTTTACTTTTTTTGTGTCCTTCCTTTTTAGCTTTGCCTTTCCTCCATTTGTCTACTTTTTCAGCTAGTTCGGTTTCGTAATCTTTTATTTTTCTCCTCGAGCTCATTTTTTTATGCTCACTCAACTACCTCTCAATTTTTATTCTATGTCTATGCTTCCTTTTTCTCTTTTTTAGCTTTGCCTTTCCTCCATTTCTCTACCTTTTTTTCAGATTTATGCTCATTCAACTACCTCCCAACTTTTATTTTCTTTGTTTACTTCTTTTTATCCCTCTTAAGGCTCTTTAGCTTTTCCTTTCCCCGAACTGTCTACTTCAATATTTTTGTGTGGGGTAGTCTCCTCTTTTTTCCCCTCTTCAGCTCTACCTTTTTCAGATTTGACCGTTCCTCAGGTTTTTTTTTCTCTCTCTCCCCCGTTTTTTCTCTCCTCAAGGCTCTCTTCTTTTCAAACTTTTACTCCGTGGCATTTTCTCAGCAGCCCCTTCTCGAATTTTATGCCTCAAAAACCACTTGTTCCACTTGTTTTGCTGTATTTTTTCCATATCTACATGTTTTGTTTTCTACTTTCTTTTTAGTTTGTGCGGTTTTTCATTTAGTTTGTGTCTTATGTATTTATTTGATTATTTATATTCATTTCTTATATATTTTTTGACAGTATTATGCCTTTTCTACTTCTTCCTGATCCTCCTCCTTCTACTCTTTTTCTTCTTTCTCGTCCTTCTCTTCCTCGTCCTCCTCTTCTTCCTCGTCATTCTCCTCCTCCTCCTATAGTAGACAAAGCCGGCTGGTGATGTTGATGGTGTTGATAGTGGTGGTGTTAATGGTGCGTGGTGGTGATGATGGTATTGATGATGTTGCTGGTGTTTGTCGCGCTACTGATTGTGGAGGTGTTGTTGGTAGTGGTGACAGTGATGGTGGTGGTGGTGATGGTGTTGATAGGGATGACGTTGATGGTGATGATGGAAAAAGTTGTGGTGGGTGATGAAGAACTAACCTGCCATCTATATCGTGGTGGTGGTGGTGGTAGTGACAAAGATTGCGTTGCTGAAGATGATGGGAATGGTGGATGTGGTGGTTGGGGAGGATAAAGAACTAAGCAACCAAGTACAGCGCGGTGGAGGTGATGGTGGTCGTGGTGGTGGAGAATTTTTAAGCCAGATTTATGCAGCGTCCGCGCCAAAACTTCCATCAGAAAGTGATTTTGTAACCATAAATTCGGATTCTTCTCGCCTATCCTCCTCCTCCTCCTCCTCCTCCTCCTCTCCGTCTTTTCTCCCTGCTCCTAACCCCTCTCCCCCATCCCTCCCTTATGTCTACTTCTACTCCATTACTTCTTTTCACCGTACTAAAAATTTTGCCTCTTTCTACAACTACGTTTTATTTATTTATTTTTTTGGTTTATTGTTTTCTTAAGTAATCATGTTCATATTTCGACTTTTTTTCAGTTTTTCATTGTCTGTCTGTTTGTATTTCCTTCCTCTCCTCCTCCTCCTCTTCTTGTGAGGCCATCATCACCTCGCTTAATGTAAATATTATGTTTATATTATGTTTATTATTTTGTTCCCTGAGAGAGTTAATGACATCCGCTTCCTGGTTTTTCTCTTCTTCCTTCTCCTCTTATTCCTCGTTCTCTTCCTGCAACTCTTACTTTTCCTTCCCGTGCCTTGTTCTTCTCCTCTTCCTCGATCTTTTTCTCTATTCTTGTGTCTTATTCATGTTCCATTCTTTTACCTTCCATTTACGAGTATTATGTTCATTCGGCCCAACCAAATCGAAGTAGTCAGTCGTTTTTATTTCCTCTTGATGGCAAAACTCTCATTATTCCTTTATATTGTTTTCTATTTTATGCATTTTTGTCTCTTCATTCTCCCATTCTTTTCCTTCCCTATTCTTCTGATGGTAGTTTTCCATTATTCATTTACATGCTTTTGTTTTTATATCTGCTCCTCGTTTGTGTTACCTCTTTGTTTTCTCCTTTTACCCTTCTTTTACTTCATTGCTCCTCTGCTTCTCTGCCTTTTTCGTCTTTCTGGTATCTTCCGCAAACTACCATTTCTTTCTCTTGCCCCATTACCCTCATACATTTTTCATCGCATTTCCGGGTCGCCAAGAAATCACGAGACTCATGCGGTGGGTCGATGGCTCTCTTCGTCTTTCCGCACCTAATCACCTCCATTATTGGACTGTGTAACCCGCCAGCGACCCTTTATCTTTTCCATGTATTGCCGGTTTCAGAGTTTTCTTTCCAGTCTTGAATTTTCCTCCGTCCATTTATACTTCTTACCCTCTGTCTTTTTTTTGGGGGGTTAGTGCAATTTTTTTCATCTTTCTTCTTTCTCATCTTCAACCTCTTTACTGTTTTTATTTTCTTAGTTTCGTTTTTGTCTGTCTGTAATTTCTTTTTCTCTTCCTTTTTGTCTTTTTATCGTTCATATATTTCTGCTTTTTTTTCACTTGTTCTTTATGTCTATGCCTTTTTTTCAATTTTTTATCTTCCACCTTTTTTATTATTTTCCTTGATTTCTTTTTACTTGTCTGTTATTTCTTTTTCCTTCTTCTTATCCTTCTTTTCTCGTTCATATACTCCTCCCTTTTTTCCTTCACTCGTTCTTTACATCACTGCCTTTTTTTATGTTTTTCATCTTCCTCTTCTTTATTGTTTTTTCCTTGGTATCGTTTTACTCGTCTGTTATTTCTTTTTCCTTCTCCTTCTCCTTCTTTTCTCGTTCATATATTCTCCCTTTTTTTCCTTCACTCATTATTTACATCACTGTCCTTTTTTCTATTTTTCATCTTCCACCTTTTTTATTGTATTTCCTTGGTTTCGTTTTACTGTTTGTCTATAATTTCTTCCTTCGCGCTAACCTTTTCTCCTTCTTTTATTCGTGCTTTCATCCTTAACACATTTCTTTTTTATTTTCATCCTTCACATTTTCAACCCTTAAATCCTTCCTTCTTTTATCACATTCTGCCTTCACTCACCCATTTGATCCTATCCTCCATCCTTCCTTCTTTCTTTTCCTTCTCTCTTTTTCCTCCCTTTCATTTTGTGTTTTCTTTTATTCCACTCTATTCTATTACTATTTTTTTTGTCGAACCTTCCTTTGAAACTTGCTACCTTCGTCACCCCTTTATGTACTCCCTTTATGCCTCATCATCTTCCCACCTTCCTTAACCCGTTGGCTCTACCTTTCCTCCCATTCCATTTTCCTTTCTCCCTGGCGACCTTATTAAGCGGCTCTCGTGTTACCTCTCCCGTCCTTTATACCTTTGCAACGAACCCTTCTTTTTATTATTATTCTCTTTCTATTCTTACCTTTCTGTGCTCCTTTTTCTTTCCACTCTTGTTGGGATAAGAGGTATGCCATTACAACTTCTTCAGAGTTATCTTTGTAATAGATCACAAACTGTATTTTCTTCTCAGGTAGGTTTGATTCTGTGTACGATATTTTTTCTTTAATGGAGTTTTTGAAATTTGATAAAGTACATGAATACTTCTCATTATTACTGATATATAAAATGTTTCAGATAATAAAATATTTAAATTTGTTGATAATTTACACCAGACTAGAAGCAATAACGTAAATCTGATTTGTCCACAGTTTAGAACATCTTTATATAAAAATAGCACACTATGCACTGGCCCTAAACTCTTTAACAGCTTGCCACTAAACATAAAAGAACTACTCAAGACAAGCAGTCTCCCAAAATTTAAAAAAGAAAAAAAAAATATTTACAACAAAACCCCTACCAGCCCTACATTTTTGTATATAGTAAACTACTCACTAAGGAATGTATATATTGTTAGGTTGTATTTTTTTTTGTCAAATTTATTGTGATGTGTTAAAGGTGGAATAAAACATCTTTATTAATTAACATCTGTCTGTCAGGAGCTTCGGCTCGACAGACTGTCGCTGAAATTGTTAAACTATAACTCTCTATATATGTATTTATTAAGAGCAATAAATATTTTCTTATTTACTTACTTCTCCGGCAAAATATTTCCCTTTCCAATCCTTCGCTCTCTACTCTCACCACATCGTACGCTCGTATTCCCTTTCGTCTCCCACTTTTGTTCCTCTTTCCAATCATTCGCTTTCTTTCCTCACCATTTTTTCGGCCTGTTTTTCCCTTCGTCTTCCACTTCTTGTCTCTTCCTTCATCAAAATCATCCTCTTGTCTACCTTGTCTCTCCTTTGACTCCCTTGTATCCTCCTCTACACACGCCTTTCGTAGTCCTTTTATTCCCTTCTGTCACCTTGTCTACCTCATCTCCTTTGGTTCCCTCGTCACAGCCTCTCTACACGCCCCCCTTATACAACTTCTTTTAGTAGCGTTTCCCTATCCCTTTCTCTTCCCTCCTGCCCCTCCCCGTCCCTCCCCGCAGCCTCCCCATCTCGGCGGTCCAATCACGCTCTTTCCCTCCCTTTATCTCCTATAATCAAGGTCTATTCTCTATTAATTTCTTCGTAAACTTTGTTGCTGAAGAACCTTACGCAAGGCCTGACTCGCTTTGTCTTTGGTTACGCGACCGAGCTATGAGGGAACGAGAGCGAGAGGGAGAGGGAGAGGGGAGAGGGGAAAGGGGAAAGGAGAGAGGAAGAAGAAAGGGGAGAGGGGAAAGTTAACTGGGGAAAAGGAAAGGAAGGTGAGAGGGGAGAGGGGAAAGGAAGTGGGGAGGGAAGAGGAGAAATGGAGAAAGGGAAAAGGGAAAGGAAGGGGAGAGAAGAGCGAAGGACAGGACATGCGTAACGAAGAAAGGCAGGGCGAAATTGACCCTCTTTCGGCCACCTCCTTGGATTCTTTTTAGGAGCAGCGAGTAGCGGGCTTTTTGTTATTATTGTTTCCTTTTTTTGTGTGCCCTTGAGCTGTCTCCTTTGTTGTAAAAAAAAATAGCGGAAGAGGACAGATATCAGAGTAGAAGAGATAACATAACATGGCGTAGGGGGAAAGGAAAAGAAGAGGTAGAAAGAAGGAAAGGAAGAGGAGTAAGAATAAGAAGGAAAGGAAAATAAGTGTGGAGAAATAGGAGAGAAAGAGATATAGCAAAACAAAAGAGAGGGAAGTACAAGACATAGGACGCTTTCGCAAGGGACAAGGTACAGAGCAACATCACGTGTCCTTCCTTCCTTCCTTCCTTCCTTCCTTCCTTCTTCTTGCAACATCGGTGTGGGCGTCTCGGGAGCCTCACGGGACAGACTTATCACGCCGCCGAGGTCCTGGGGCCGTGCAGTGCCTTTTTCACATCCTCCTTTGTCTCCCTCTTGAGTGGCGCGCCTTATCATCGGCTGCATTTGGTAGGTGAAGGCCGGGGATCAGTGGAGGGCCTGGTGGTGACGGTGGAGGTAGGGGAGGTGGTGGTAATGGTGGTGCGTTGTCTTTTCGTCTCTTCCTTCCACAAAACCTTTTCTGGCGTGTATTTTTCTTGGTCTGGATGATTGTCTTTATTGTGCAGTGTTCTGTTTTGATGTTGCGTAATGCGGTATTGTAATTGTACTTCGTTATGGCAGTGGTTGTAGTAGTAGTAGTAGCCGTAGTAGTAGTTGTAGCAGTAGACAGCATAGGGTTGCGTAGAGTAACCGTAAGTACACCATATGTGTTTATCTACGACGCTGAGCCTTTGACCTGAAGTGTCCTATATACACTTCCTAGCCTGAGGTGATGTCGGGTGGTGTGATTTGGTATGGCGTGGCGAGATCTGTTTCAGCATGACGAGGCGTGGTGTGACGTGGCATAGTGTAGCTTGCCGTGATGTGGTGTAGGTTAGTGTGGTGTTATGTAGGTTAGTGTGGTGTTATGTAGGTTAGTGTGGTCAAGTGTAGCTTAATATGGTGTAGTGAGGTGTGGTGCAGTGTGGCTTGGTGTGATCTAGTGTAGCTTAATGTGGTGTGGTGTGGAAGGTGTCTTTTAGCGTGCTGGGATAATGCTTGGTGTAGTGTTGTGATGTGGTTTAGTGTGGTGTGACGTGGTGTGACGCGAAATACCACAGCTGGGCGTGATATGATGTGCTGTTATGTAGTGTGGTATAGCGTGGGGTGGTGTGGTGTGGCGTGGTGTGGTGTGGAAGCCTTGCGTCGTGTGCTGGGGGAGGAAGGAGGCGGCTTTGATAACCTTTATTAGAAGGATCGTCACGGAATGAAGGGAGATAAAGTATGATTAATGGCCTGCTAAGGTATACCCTCTCATCGCCTCCTCCTCCTCCTCCTCCTCCTCCTCCTCTCATGTCACTGACCCCTGGAAATAAGTTGTCTTTAATTTAGTCGGCCTGGTCTTCGCGTAGCACCGCCGACATCAATAGTTCGTCGGCGCTAACTTACTAGCGTCCCTCGGCATTTCTCGGGCGGTTTTTCTCTCTCTCTCTCTCTCTCTCTCTCTCTCTCTCTCTCTCTCTCTCTCTCTCTCTCTCTCACTCTGTGTGTGTGTGTGTGTGTGTGTGTGTGTGTGTGTGTGTGTGTGTGTGTTTATTCCCGGCAGCTTCCACTTCATGTCACGTCTTGGGGTTCAGGATAGCGTGTGGTGGTGGTGGTGGTGGGCAGCGGCCGTGTCTGTGTATCCCTCGAACTACTAATGAGATCAGGCGGGTAATTAACGCGCCTCATTCTCCTCGCCAGCAATTTATTGGCGCCATAAATCGAGCGCCGACGCGATATGTTGCTCTGAGGCAGATGAATGAATGTATGGATGAGCGTACCTGTCTGTGTTGAAGGGGGGGGGGGGGGAGGAAGGAGAGATGGGAGAAGGATGAGGAGGGGTCGGGGAGAGGGGAGATGGGAAGAGTGGCAAGGGATAGGGGCGACTGAAATTGGGGGCAAGGGGAAGGGGAGGGGAGAAGGGGAAGGGGGGTGGGGTTAAGGGGAAGGGAGGGTCAAGAGGGGGTGGGGGTAAGGGTAGGGGGGGGGTCAAGAGGGCGTGATTTAGGTGCTTCATCTCCTGGTTGTTTATGTTCATGCACAGAAACCCTAAACGAATTACTTTTTTTCACACCAAGCCGCTTGTCACACCATCACCACCACCACCACCACCACCACCACCGCCGCCATCACGAGCACATCGCACTCGGCTCGCTGATGGAACAATGTCATTATCATCTATTTTACACGCAACAAACCGCCGTGATTTTTTTATTTATGCGAATTTTTTTTCCAGGCGTGAAGGGACACACACACGCACACGCACACGCACACGCACACACGCACACTAATAATAATAATAATAATAATAATAATAATAATAATAATAATAATAATAATAATTTCAACCATTACGAATTTCTGGCGCTGAACGTGTGTGTGCATGTGTGTGTGTGTGTGTGTGTGTGTGTGTGTGTGTGTGTGTGTGTGTGTGTGTGTGTGTGTGTGTGTGTGTGTGTGTGTGTGTTTTCAAGGTTTGCTCGTCACTCACTGTAAAAAAAAAAAAATACTTCACCCTTAAAAATAATGGCATAATGTATGCCATTATTATGAGACAGATAAAATGGGAAGGACGGGGAAGAGAAGGAAATGGAAAGGGCAGGAAAAGAGAAGAGGGAAGGGAGAAGTGAATAAACTCCTTCTCTTCCTCTTCCTTTTCCCTTCCCTTCCTTTTTTCGCATTCCTTCCTTTCTCTTCTCTTCCCTATCCATTCCTAACCTTTCTTTCCCATTGTCTTCCTTTCCCTTCCTTTACCTTTTCTTCCTTACCGCTCCTCTTCTTTCCCTATCTATCGCATCCTTTCCGTCTTTTCTTCCTCTATTCCCCTTCTTTGTCTCCCTTTTCTTCACATTTCCCTCAGTATCTTCTCCCTTAGCAGTGTGAGGGAAAGAAAGATGTTATTCAAAATCCTAAATCATTCATCAGTACTGACTTTTTTTGTCATATGTTTTTCGTTCATTTTTTTTCATTCATTCTTATCACCTTTGTTTTTTTCTCTTATATTCCTTTTCCTCATTTTGCCTGCTTCTTCCCTCTTGCCTACTCCTCCATCTCTTCCTTTCCTTGTCCTACCTTTCGTTTCCTCCTCCTCCTCCTCCTCCTCCTCCTCCTCCCATCTTCATTCGCTCTTGTTGCTCTATTTCTCTTCCCATTTTCCTTCCACACCTCGTTCTAGTTTGAGAGAGATTAGTGGTCAAGACGTGTAAGTAAATAACTCTCTCTCTCTCTCTCTCTCTCTCTCTCTCTCTCTCTCTCTCTCTCTCTCTCTCTCTCTCTCTCTCTCTCTCTCTCTCTCTCTCTCTCTCTCTCTCTCTCTCTCTCTCTCTCTCTCTCTCTCTCTCTCTCTCTCTCTCTCTCTCTCTCTCTCTCTCTCTCTCTCTCTCTCTCTCTCTCTCTCTCTCTCTCTGGTCAGCATAAGTCATCATTATTCATGTATTCTTGTCTCTGTTTGTACCTCAGTTTTGGAATATTACCATTTTTTCTTTCCTCTGTATCATTTTTTCTACAACCCATGTAACACTATCTTCCCCCAACACATCTACAAAGGGCATATTTAGTTTAGTTAGGCATCTATTTTTTGTTGCCGTTTTCCGTGAAGGGTTGCGTAAAGAAAATGGGAATGAGGTTGTTTAGGATGCTAGGGAGATTATGCGGTTGATCTTCTCCTTGCCTTCTTTCATCACCCGCCTAGGACAGTTTGAAAGGATGATGTTGGGTTAGTCCTAAATTAGTAATTATATTACAGTGATTTTGATGTATATGGTATTTGAATGACGTAAGACACTTAGATATAGAATAAGTAAGGTTCGCGCTCACTAATTTTTTTTTTATAATGTCTGAATTTAGATCCCAGAAACCATTAGTATAGTTTTAGATGACGCAATTCATTTAAATTAGAATGTGAAGGATCTGATTCTCTTAGTTTTTATTACGTATCTGTATCCGTTTATATGTCTGTCTATCTGTCTCTCTCTTCTCTCTCTCTCTCATGTAAATTAAGTACTAAAACATCTTTACCCGAGAATGGAATTGTAATGAAACGGAAAGAGGAGGAGGAGGAGAAGGAGAAGGAGGAGGAGTTGGACGAGAAGGAAGAGGAGGACTAGGAGGAGGAAAAGTACGAGGATTAATAATGATAATGAGTAAGTAATAAGAGAAGAAGAATAAAGAAGAATATGCACAATTAATAATAAGAAGAAAGAGATGAAGAGAAGACAAGACAAAAGAAGAGAAGAAGAAGAAGAAGAAGAAGAAGAAGAAGAAGAAGAAGAAGAAGAAGAAGAAGAGGCAGAAGCAGAAGATGGAAATTAAACGCTTGGAGATCGAAGAAGAAGAAGAGAAGAAGAGAAGAGAGAGAGAGAGAGAGAGAGAGAGAGAGAGAAAGAGAGAGAGAGAGAGAGAGAGAGAGAGAGAGAGAAGAGAGAGAGAGAGAGAGAGAGAGAGAGAGAGAGAGAGAGAGAGAGAGAGAGAGAGAGAGAGAGAGAGAGAGAGAGAGAGAGAGAGAGAGAGAGAGAGAGAGAGAGAGAGAGAGAGAGAGAGAGAGAGAGAGAGAGAGAGAGAGAGAGAGAGAGAGAGAGAGAGAGAGAGAGAGAGAGAGAGAGAGAGAGAGAGAGAGAGAGAGAGAGAGAGAGAATAATGGCCGCATCTCACCGCCCACCCATTCACTTCCACACCTGAGCGCTTCCATTAAATTTAACTTTGAATCAGCTCTTCGGCCAGACCCCCTCCTACCCCCCTCCCCCTTCTTGTCCGCCCACGCCGCCCTCAGCCTTCCAATGAGTATCTCTGTCGCAGGATGTGTCGCCTTCAGCAGAACAATCCATCTCCTGTCCAACCCGTTATCCTGCTCTGTCAAGTTTCCTGTCTCATTCTGTCTCACCCATTCCTTGATACTTTTTTTTGTTCTTCCTTTTCCTATGTCGTTTATATATTCTTTTTCTCTTTCCTCCAATACCTTATTTTTTTTCTTCAACTTTCTATCTTTTTTCGTCTACTTTACTTTTCCCTATCTCCTTCATTCTATGTAATCTATTCTACTTGTTTACGTTTTCCTTTCCGGTTTATTTTTTTCCATCTTTTTTTCTTCAATACATCAGTCTGTCTCTTCAACCTATTATCCTTTTCTCTCTACTTTCCTGCCTTCCGCCTGTCTTCTTTCCTTGTTCAGCTTATTCTCCTCTTTTTTTTTGTTTTCTATTGTTTTCTCTACCTTTCCTCTTCCTGTTTTATTTTTTTCATCATTCTCTTCCAGAAACACAATTCGTCTCCTACAAGAGTTCAATCCATTATCCTTCTATGTCTACGTACTTGCCTTCCGCCTGTCTTCTTTCCTTGTTCAGTTTATTCTCCTCGATATTTTTCTGTTCTATTGTGTTCTCTACCTTTCCTCTTCCCGTTTTATTTTTTTCATCATTCTCTTCCAGAAGCACAATTCGTCTCGTACAAGAGCTCAGTCCATTATCCTTCTCTGTCTACTTACTTGTCTTCTCCATTCCTTGTTAAAGTTATCATTAGTAGCGGGCTTTTTTTCTACACTTTTTGTTGCCCTTGAGCCGTCTCCTTTGTTGTAAAAATTGATCTAACTTTTTCCTTGTTTTTTTCTTGTTTCCTCCAGTGCCTCAATCTAGCTTCTTTTCAAACCAGCATCCTTCTCTATCTGCTTCCCTGCCTCATCTTGACTTCACCATCCTTGAGCATCCTATTACTGTTCCACCATTTATTTCCCTTCCCGTTTTTTTTTTTCATCTGTCTCCTCCGGTAGATACCACAATCCATCTCCTGCTGAGTCTATTACCGATTCATCCTTCTTTGTATTTTCTTCCTTTCTCCCAATAGCACTTTAGCCATCTGGGTATATGTCTCTGTATAATCTGCTACCTAACTTATTCACTATTTTTTTTTGTCGGATTCGATGCAAAACCTCTTATTTCCCTGACTTATCCTTACTGATCGCTTCGTACTTTATCCGGGAATACAGTAAATCTCATGTTCAGTCTGCTTTCCCTTTAGCTCCAGCTCTTGTATAATCTGTAAACATCCTAAACATTTTCCCGCCATTTTGTGTCTCTTCCATTAACATACCCAACATATACTCCTCCCTCATATTAATTAATTATGCTACCTCTTCTAGTCCCTTTTGGCAAGACTATTCATCACTTCCTACCCTAGTATCCTTTTGTGTGTGTGTGTGTGTGTGTGTGTGTGTGTGTGTGTGTGTGTGTGTGTGTGTGTGTGTGTGTGTGTGTGTGTGTGTGTGTGTGTGTGTTTCCCTGTCGGTACCACAAACATCTACATAATAAGCATCTCAACATTGTCCTTTTTCTCGTCTTATTTCATCCTCTTCGGTAAAAAAAACTAGTCGTGTATCCACCTTATTACCCTACTCTCTCCACTCCTATCCTTCCCCTCAAAACATAATCCTTTATTATAATCTAATTTTCTTTTATTTGAGCTCCATTTGTCTTACCTCTCCTCCCCACCTGCTGGACGGCTGCCACGGCGTAAGAGCTCCCGACTTCAACCTCTATTTTTCAACCTTTTCTCTTTCTCTGCACTATTTGGACTATTCTACAGTGACCATGAATGCTTCTAGAGAAACTCTAACAGTATGGAACCAGAAAATGTACGTGCTTTGTGGTGTAATTCTGTGTGTTATGATGGTGACTGCAGCCACGAACGTAAACATCCAGTACGACAGTGCTTCCCTACTCAGCCTGCGACCCCCGCTGAACTCACCTCTACCTGCTAAGGTCATCAATGATGTAAGAAGACTACTAGAACTACAGGCAAGTCACAACGAGAAGGAATACTTCGAGAATGCAACAACGAGAAACCACCGCAAACGGAGAAGAGGGCGGCGCAGCGGTGTACGAGTGAGAATGAGGAGACGTGGCATGAAGACCCCACTGCCAGCCATCACCTTTGGTAATGTACGCTCAATTAGAAATAAAATTGATGAGTTGTGTACCTACTGTAAGTTCATCCAAGAATATAGAGACAGTGCAGTAATCGCCCTCACGGAAACCTGGTTGCAAGATCGGGATGCAGATAGTACAGTGACTATTGACGGGTTCGTGTTGGTACGGTCTGACAGGAGAGGTGTTGATAAGGACCGAGGTGGGGGGGTTGCTGCTTACATAAATGACAGATGGTGTTCACAAATTAATGTTAAAGAAAGCTATTGTGACAATAACATTGAGTACTTAGCAATTACCTGTCGACCCTTTTATTTACCACGGGAATTTAACAAGTTAATCTTAGTAATTGTGTATATACCCCCGGATGCGGACGAATCTAAAGCAGCTGATATACTAGAGACCTGTGCTACAATATGTGAAAATGAAAGTCCGAACAGTGCGATAATTGTTTTAGGAGATTTTAATCACTGCGATTTTCAAGAAAAAGTCCCAACTTATGAACAAACAGTAAATTGTCCCACAAGAGGTAATGTGACACTAGATAAGATGTATTGTAATATTAAAGATGGATATAAAGTTTTTAAAAGACCAAACATTGGAAATGGAGACCATAACATGCTATATTGTGTGCCTACATATAAACAATTGCTGAAAAGAGTTAAACCTACAGCAACTGAAATTAGAAAATGGGATGATAACAACAGGGAACAACTACAAGCGTGCTTTGACTGTACAGACTGGTCTGTCCTGATAGAAAACGGGGCTGATATCAACATTAACTTAGATATTTTTAATGCGTATTTTCATTTTTGCTTTGATATGATCGTACCTACCAAGAAAATTAAGATATATCCAAACAATAAACCATGGATCAACAAAGAACTAAAATCTTTGCTAAATGAAAAACACAGACTTGTGCGAAATGGAAGTGATGTTGAAAGAAGAATAGTGCAAAGAAACATAGATAAGAAAATAACTGAATCTAAAAGAATATACAAAGAAAAGGTTGAAGGCTTGTTTAAGACAAATAAAGTAAAAGACGCTTGGAAGGGACTGAAAACCCTATGTGGGCACAAGAAGAAACAGAGTGTGCCTGAACCAGAAAACATCAACATATATGTAAATGAAATGAACACGTTCTTTGCAAGATTTGAAAGACATGAATTCAGTGATGCGTGTAATGCGGTAATGACAGAAATTCAAACTAATAGTGATGAAAGATTTATAATTAGGCAAGAAGACGTGCGGAAGTCCCTGCAGAGCATACGGGCAGGTAAAGCTACAGGGCCAGACGGGGTGCCTGCCAGGGCTCTTAAAAGTTGTGCAGAACAACTGGCACCCGTACTGACCACATTATTCCAGGACTCAGTTGATCAGGGAGTGGTGCCTTATAAATGGAAGGAATCTGAAATGAAACCTATTGCAAAAATTAACTGTCCAAAAGATCCCAAAGATTTTAGACCTGTAGTATTAACATCTAACATTATGAAATGCTTAGAAAGTATATTGAAAAACTACATTTGTGATAATACAAATAATTTAAAAGACCCTATGCAGTTTGCTTACTGTAAAAATAGGAGTGTACAGGATGCAACACTTATATTACTAAATGATGTTAACAAGCACTTAGATAAGCCTAAATCACAAGTTAGAGCACTGTATATTGATTTTAGTTCAGCATTTAACACAATGCAACCTCACATTTTGCTCAATAAAATGCTAGAAATGGGTGTGAATAGAAATATCTTAAAATGGATTTTTAGCTTTTTAACACAGAGACCCCAACACACTAATGTAAATAATGTTAAGTCTAATGTGATTGTCACCAACACAGGAGCCCCTCAAGGTTGTGTATTGTCCCCCGTTCTGTTCACCTTGTACACAGATGATTGTAGAAGTGAGTCTGAGGATTGTACTATTATAAAATATGCTGACGATACAGTTATCCTAGGAAAATTGATAATGATAATTATGAATGCTATCTAACTCTAAGTAAAAAAAATGTTGATTGGAGTAAATTAAATTTTTTGGAGCTCAATGTAAAGAAAACTAAGGGGATGATATTCGATTTCAGAACTAAAAATAAACACGTACCAGATCTATTAAAAATTGAGGAGGAAAACGTAGAGAGAGTAAGCCAGTATAAGTATCTGGGTTTTATGATCGATGTGAAGGAAACGAAACTGCAGGGGCCCAAGGCTGTTCCGGGCTAACAGTTCTCCTTCTGAGCCATGTGTTTTGCTCCCCCCCCCTTTTCACAGTGTAGTCAGGAGAAGCGATACACAAGATGTTAACTCAGTCTTTAATATGCACTTCAGCTCGCACAGCCCCACGGGAGACAGGTAGGACGGCCGATGTGGTAAGGCCGCTCACACAGCCCACGGGAGACAGGTAGGACGGCCGGCGTAGCGAGGCCGCTCATACAGCCCACGGAAGACAGGTAGGCAGGCCGGCGTGGTAAGGCCAGCAAGGGCGGCCCGGGTATTCGGTCTCGGGGCCAACAGTGTCTTCCCCGGGTAGACCGCGGCGGTGCTACGGCTGAGTGATGGAGGGCAGTGCCGGGCCGGGCGTAACGCGGCAGCAGCCTCGTCAGGTGGAGGACTCGTTAGGTGGTGAAGGGGAGCCAGTGCCTAGCGAGCTGGCTCGACCGAGTCCTGGAGTCGTCTCCCGTCCTCAGCGCACCAACGTCCGAGGTTGCTTCGGCTGCTGACGTCAGGGCCCCCCCCACTCGCGCCGGTGGAGTTCGGGCAGGGCGTTCGAGGCGTTCCGCTGCGGGTAGTGTGAAGCCTCGCTCGGGATGAGTGTAGGTCGAGTGAGGTGTTCCGGGGCTATGTTGGAGTTGAGGAGTTAATAGTGGTCTTCCCTTTACACATCTCCGCCGACAAGACTCGATACAGAGTATCGAGCTAGAAATCGGAAGACAAATATAGCCTAGCTCATATGAATGAATAATACCTAAACCAAACCGACATAAGAGAAACCATAGAACCAAACCAAGAGATTCAACAGTAAAAGAAACCCATTGATTTATGTAGCATCCCACAATAACTAACATCTGCTTAAGAAATCTGCTCCAATATTATCCTTCCCAGGAATGTGTACAACCCTGAATCGATACCCTTGAAGACAAAGTGCCCATCTAAGGAGACGATCATTATTCCCCTTCAAGTGGGTCAAGTAGACGAGAGGTTTATGGTCAACTTCAAGCACAAACTCCTTGCCCCGCAGATAGTAGTCAAAATGCTTAATCCCAAAGATGACGGCTAAGCATTCCTTTTCAATTGTAGCGTACCTGCGTTCTCTGTCCAGGAGCTTCCTGCTAGCGTAAGCTACTGGGTGCGGGTAATCCTGAACGTACTGCAACAACACAGCGCCCAAACCTTGATTTGATGCATCGGTCCGTAAAACGAAGGGACGTGACGGGTCAGGCAACTTGAGGACTGGCTGAGAGTGCAGTGCTGACTTGAGTTGTTCGAAACAGGTCCGCAGCTCATCTGACCATACCAGTGGTTCGGGGTTCTCTTTCCGCAGGAGGTCGGAGAGTCCACTGGTGTAGGAGGATGCCTGAGGTATGAAGACTCGGTAAAAGGAGATCATGCCTAGAAAGGAGCGAAGCAACTTTTTAGTTGTAGGAGGTGTGACTGAAGATATGGCAGATACTTTACTTTCCTGAGGCCGTAGTGTGTTACCATCCACAATGAAGCCTAGATATTGGATGGATGTAAACCCGAATCGGCATTTTGAAGGTCGGGCCGTCAGTCCATGTTGTCTGAGACGGAGGAGGACAGCGTGGAGGGCGTCCAGGTGTGTTTCCCAAGTTGAACCTGATATGAAGATGTTGTCGAAGTAGAAGGTGACTCCCTCCAGACCGGCGAGGACGATTCGCATGAGCCTAACGTAGGTTGCACATGCTGTGACGAGTCCAAAAGGGAGGCGACAGAACTCCATTAGTCCCAAGTGTGTAGGGAAGGCCGTCAGTGCCATGGCTCGGTCCGTCAGAGGTACCTGGTAATAGGCTTTAGTTAAGTCTAGTTCAGAGAAGTACTTACTACCGTAAAACTTGTGAAGGTCCTCCGTGATGGTGTTGATTGGCTCCGCGTCAAATATAGTCATGGAATTCAATACCCTGTAGTCCACGGCAAGGCGGTAGCTGCCAGAAGTCTTCTTTACCATAACGACCGGGGAACAATGAGGTGACCTTGAGGGTTTGATGATTCCCTGACTAAGAAGTTGTTCCACTTCCTGTTGGAAGAAAGGCCTGATATGTAAAGGAATGGGATAGAGTTTAGGCTTGATTCGCTCGGAGGAGCAAAGGTTGACGTCGTGCTCGATAGTGGAGGTACAGCCTGGAATTTCTGATAAGACATCGCTAAATTTGTCCGTGAGGTAGAGGAGATCGTTCTGCTGATCAGGAGTGAGTTGTTATCCTACTGCAGGCAGGGGATCAGAGACGTCGCGGTCTGCACGGCCATCCGGGGTTATCGGAAAGTCCTCGGCCGGGTCAAGACAGTCACCCTGGGACAGAGAGAAGGCTATTTCACAGATATCTTGTCCGTCACTAGGGATGAAAGGCTCATCTAGGATAGTAGCTTGGTTTATGTGGGCGCGTCTGTGATACAGCTTCAAGAGGTTAGCGTGATATAACTTTTCTTTACCCTCCTCATCGATCAGATAATTCACCCTGTTTTTACGCTCTAGTACCTTGTAGGGGCCACTCCAAGCCATTAATAGCTTACTGGAAGTGTCAGGGAGAAGGACGAGAACTTCATCACCAGGCTTGAACTGACGATCTTGCGAGTTCAAATCGAAGTAGGTCTTGTATCGGGTGGCACTAATGGTGGAATTTTGGGCAGCGATCTTTGAACAGTCGGCCAGCTTGTCCTTCAAATCGATGACATACTGGAAGCAAGACCTTTCATCCTCTGAAAGCTTACCGTCTTCCCATAGATCCCGTAGAACTGAAACTGGCCCCCTTACAGCCCTTCCATACAAGAGTTCAAAGACAGAGAATCCTGTTCTGTCGCTAGGCATCTCCCGCAAAGCAAACAATACGGCCGGTAGATAGCGATGTCACTCTCGAGGCTTGTCAGAGCACAGCTTCCGGAGAGAGGACTTCAGGGTAGAGTGGAAACGTTCTATTCTTCCATTCCCACTCGGATGGTAAGGGGTAGTGAAGAGCGGCTTCACTCCAAGAAGCCTGTGCAGTTCGGCCATCATTTGGGACGTGAACTGTGTGCCCCGATCAGACAGGATCTCACGGGGAATACCCACTCTGGAAAATATGGTCAACAAGGCTTCGGCGGTAGAGATGGAAGTGATGTCCTTAAGGGGAACAGCCTCGGGGAAACCGGTAGAAAAATCAATCAAGGTAAGGATGTAACGGTGTCCTGATGTAGGAGGAGACAATGGGCCAACAATATCAACTGCTACTCTAGCAAACGGTTCAGTAATTATGGGAAGCTGTTTAAGAGGAACCGGCCTAAGGCGTCCCTTAACAGACATACGCTGGCACTTGTCACAAGACCTACAGAAGGTTCGTATATCAGACCACATACCTGGCCAGTAAAAGTGCTCTCCAATCTTCATGCCAGTCTTCCGATGGGAGAGATGTCCTGCCAGGGGACTCTCATGGGCGACGGTCAACACTGACCGTCGGCACTCCGCAGGGACTACTAGATACTTCTTCCCCAGCTGGTTACCGTGATGTGAAGACCGACAAACCCTGTAGAGCAGTTCGTCCGAGAACTCTTAGCCGAAGGTGGAGTCTGTGCGAGTGACCTCTTCTTCTCCCGTAGTGGCCTTGTTACGATGTGACAACAGAGTAGGGCACGAACTCTGCAATTTAGAGAAGTCCTGAGGAGTAATAGCCAGGGGCTCCAGATGAGGAAGTACAAGGGGGTGAATCTTGCGAGCGGCGGCGGCCCGGGTCTGGACAGCTTGAATTCTTTTCCCGGGAACCTGGTCGGAAGGAACCGGAAAGGGTGTAGGTTCGTCACATGCCTTTGTCACGTCTGGGTCGTCAGGTGCACGTACTCCCTCAATGTTACCTACCAACACTGTGCAAAACTTAAGTGGGGCCCGGATGGCATCAACCCAACCGTCAAAATAGGGGCACCGGAGGTAGCATCTTACCACAGGGAAGTAGTCGGCACGACCCAAGTAGTCGCTGCAGCGAACCTTTTTACCGTTGGAAATATCCGCGTCCGGCAATGCCTCCTCGGATACTAGGACACTTGAACAACCCGTATCGCGAACAACGGTGGATACCCTAGAGCCGTTGATGGTGCCCGAGGTGTAATACTGACGAGACTGTGATCCGGAACGGCAGAACCCAATTTTGGGAGACTCCTTGGTTGGTTCTGGCTTGGACCTCTGTTTAAAAAGATAAGGATTCTGAGGGCAGTTAGGTCTAATGTGGCCACTCTGACCGCAGTTATGGCAACGAACCACCGAGGGCGTCTTTCGTGGCGTAGGTGGCGAATCCTTTAGCGAGGCGGCTTTGGTGAGAGAGGGTCGTTTGCCGCGTTCCGACGCAGGGTTGCGTGGGTAAGAGTGGTGTGCTGAAGCCCAAACATCGGCTCGTTTTACTGCCTCCTCTAATGTCTGAACGTTGTTTTCTTTCAGGAACAACCGTAGTTCTGTGGAAACAGAGGCTAGAAATTGATCGAGGATCATGAAGGACTTCAGCGAAGCAAAAGAGAGGTCTACCTCGCTCGCGCTGAGCCATTGGTCGAAAAGGAGAGTCAAATGGGTGGAGAATTGCTGGAACGCGTCACCAACGTTGATCTTGGCTGAGCGGAAGGCGGTGCGGTAGTGGTCACTCGTCCTATGGGAGTGCTTCAGAATGGCTTCTTTTAGCTGACTGTAGTCGCCTGTGACCTCTTCCGACAAGGTGGTATAGAATTCAGCCAGCTTACCTGCGAGTAGGCTTCCCAAGTGGACTGCATAACCGCTCTTAGCAATGTTGAGGAGGGTAGCAACTCGCTCAAACCGGGTAAAATAAGAAGCAATGTCCTCACCTTCGCGATAAGATGGTAACTTGGGACGAGCAGCAAAGTCGACACTAGGGACGCCTAAGGCCGCCGAACCGCCAGCAACTTGGAGCTTTAGCCGTTCGAGGGCGAGAGCATGCTCTCTCCCGTTCACGGTCCTCGCGTTCCCGTTCACGTTCCTCGCGTTCCCGTTCCTCCTTTTCTTTTCTGTTTCGTCTCTCCAACTCGCGTTCGTCCCGAAGGCGTGCCTGCTCATCGGACACAAAGGATTTCAACTCGTCGCCGTCGTACCCAAGCTCGCGACCGAGCTTAACTAGTTCCTGGATGGAAGACATGCCGAATGGGAAACAAAATAGAAAGATACACAGATCAAATACAAAATCCGAACACAATCCAACAAAACCCTAAGCGATGAAGAGACCAAACCACTGGTCAAATACAAAATCCCAACTCTGAATCTAGCAAAACCCTAAGCGATGAAGAAACCAGATCCAAAGCAAATAGACGACAAAAAAACGCGGAAGACTTAACTTCCAATTAACACTAAAGAGGCGCACACGGCCTGACGCCCACAAGTGGCACGAGTGGGGTGAAAGTTAACAACACTGTACACAAACGCACATGAAAATACCCATAACCGTATCCCCGTGTGAGACACCACGAACACAGCACGTATCCGGGAACGGGAGACACTATATCAGAGGAGATGAACTCGCACCTGACTTCCGTGAGATCCGGACCAGAGTCTCTTAAGACGCACCTGGCCTGGGCGGTGGAATGGACCTCAGCACAATCCAATCGCCAAACACTCACTTTCGCCCTGAACAGCAAGTGCCGGTAGGTTAATCCTGACCGTCGGTGGCGACTGGCTGGTAGCGATGGTCTCCTGACCAGCGATGAGGGGAAGGGGAATCCTGGCGAGGTCGCCACTTGTGAAGGAAACGAAACTGCAGGGGCCCAAGGCTGTTCCGGGCTAACAGTTCTCCTTCTGAGCCAGGTGTTTTGCTCCCCCCCCTTTTCACAGTGTAGTCAGGAGAAGCGATACACAAGATGTTAACTCCGTCTTTAATATGCACTTCAGCTCGCACAGCCCCACGGGAGACAGGTAGGACGGCCGATGTGGTAAGGCCGCTCACACAGCCCACGGGAGACAGGTAGGACGGCCGGCGTAGCGAGGCCGCTCATACAGCCCACGGAAGACAGGTAGGCAGGCCGGCGTGGTAAGGCCAGCAAGGGCGGCCCGGGTATTCGGTCTCGGGGCCAACAGTGTCTTCCCCGGGTAGACCGCGGCGGTGCTACGGCTGAGTGATGGAGGGCAGTGCCGGGCCGGGCGTAACGCGGCAGCAGCCTCGTCAGGTGGAGGACTCGTTAGGTGGTGAAGGGGAGCCAGTGCCTAGCGAGCTGGCTCGACCGAGTCCTGGAGTCTTCTCCCGTCCTCAGCGCACCAACGTCCGAGGTTGCTTCGGCTGCTGACGTCAGGGCCCCCCCCCACTCGCGCCGGTGGAGTTCGGGCAGGGCGTTCGAGGCGTTCCGCTGCGGGTAGTGTGAAGCCTCGCTCGGGATGAGTGTAGGTCGAGTGAGGTGTTCCGATGCTATGTTGGAGTTGAGGAGTTAATAGTTGTCTTCCCTTTACAATCGATGACCAGTTAAAGGGCAGTGTTAATACAGATATGGTGGCAAGGAAATGCAACCAAAGATTACACTTTGTACGTATCTTGAGCAATCTACGTGTGGACAAAGTGATAATTAGCCTCTTTTATAAATCAACATTAGAATCAGTTTTAAACTTTTCAATTACTGCCTGGTATGGAAAGCTTACCTGTAAAGATAAAAACAAGCTAGGAAGGATTGTTAAAAAGGCAGGAAAACTAGGTGCAGAGACCATATCACTAGATAATCTTTATCAGACAGGTACAATGAAACAAGTAGACAGGATTATGAAAGATATAACTCATCCGCTACATAATTGCTATACATATCTAAGATCTGGTAGAAGGTTAGCTCTGCCCATACAGCGTACTGACAGGTACAGAAAGTCATTTGTACCTAAAAGCATTCTTCTCTTTAACCACCTATCATCACTATAACTTTTAGGTGTAAATAGTCATAATAACTGTATATGATAGTTTGTGATAAAAGTAGAAATAACTTATTACTGCATGTATACGATTTTTATATGAATAGCCCAAAGAACGTTTTTAGTAATGTTTCTAATGTTTTTAAATGCTTTTTTTTGCTTCATTGATTTTATTTATTTTTAATGTACAAATAACTACTAGGGAGCTCATAAGCCAAAATGAATTTCATTTTGTATACAAAATTTAATGTATCAGAATTTGACGAATAAAGTATCTATCTATCTATCTATCTATCTATCTATCTATACATATAGGCCAAAGTCGCTCCACTCGTAGTCCTGCGCGGCCCAGGGCAGACGGTGCTCGGCCTCCCCGCCATGCCTTCTCCCCCGCGTGTCGGTTGATTAATGGGCACCTGGCGAGCCGGGAGACGCTTGAGGAAGGTAATCTTGGGCTGCCCGGCGCTTCTGTTCGATGTAACGTGTGTGCTGCCTATCAGAGGGAGGTGGAGGGGTTAGAGGAAAGGGGGGAGGGAGAGGGGAAGAGGAAGGGAGGGAGGAGAGGGCGAGGAAGCGGAAGAGGAAGGGAGAGAGAGGTGGAAGAGAAAGGAAGAGGGAGGAAGAGGAAGGAAGAGGGAGAAAGAGGACGGGAGAGGGAGAGGAAAGGGAACGAGAGGGAGGGAGAGGGAGGAAGAGGAAAGGAGAGGGAGAAAGAGGAAGGGAGAGAGAGAGAAAGAGGATAGGAAACGGAGGAATAGAAAAGGAGAGGAAGGAAGAGGAAAGTAGATAGATAGATAGATAGGAAGATACAGACAAACACACAGACAGACATTATAATTATAATGATTATAATGAGTAGAAGTTGTGATGATACATATTTTTATTTTTAAGGAGAGTCAAAAGGGGAAAAAAATATACCTACAAAATACTACTAAAACACAGGACAGGTTAAATTCGAAAGGTTCCTTGATACTCCCATTTGAAAGACGTTTAATTCGCAAAAAAAGAACTATAGACGAAAGGAGACAGTTCCAAAATACACCGGTGAAAGGGATAAAAGAGAGAACATGCCAGTTAACTCTTGCATAAGGGATTGGGACACCACACGGATGAGCTAGAGGGGTGGAAGCATGCAGTTAGGAAGTTCAGAGGAGCAATTAGCATGATAACAGTGATAATAGAGAGGAAGGAAAGCAACATTGCGGGGTAAATTGAAGGGGTGGAAGGCAGTCATTAAGAGGAGGGGAGTTGACTGGGCCATGACGATGTTAGTGCTAGAAATTAAGCTGATGGTGATGGTGGTGATGAGAGAAGCTAGATAGATAGGTAGAAGGTGGTGATGGTGAAGATGATTGTGGTGATGATGAAGGTAATAGTGAATGGTGAAGTGCTGGTGGTGATGATAATGGCAGTGTTTTTAGTGTTCGATGTTGAAGTAGTGATGTTGATTATAAATAGCCATGGTAGTGATGATGATGATGGTGGTGGTAATTTTGGATGGTGATAATAATAATGAAGAGGGTGGTGAGATAGTGTTATTAGTGTTAGATGTTGAAGTATTGATCCTGATTACGAGTAGCCATAGTGGTGATGGTGGTGATGGTGATGGTGATGGTGATTTTGGATGGTGATAATAATAATGAAGAGGGTGTTGAGATAGTGTCATTAGTGTTAGATGATGAAGTTTTTATGCTGATTACGAGTAGCCATAGTGGTGATGGTGATGGTAATTTGGGTGGTGGTAATAATGATGGAGGTGATGGTGGCGGTTTTAGGACTTGCTAATGAAGGAAAGCGGGTCATCCCAGCGTGTGCATGGCGAAGCGTAATGACATGAACCACTGATGCATTCCTTCATTAATGAGCGGCGGGGGTGTCCTAACGCTTCATTACGCTTAGGGAAGGTTGTGAAGGTGGTGGTGGTGTGGGTGGTGGTGGTAGTTGAGGTTGTATAAGTGATGTATGGAGTCAAACTAACCTACATCACACAACTGTACTATCTCTTTTTTTTTACAGTAAACGAAGCAGCTCAAGGGCAAAAATAAATTAGACAAAAAAGCCTGTTAATCACTGACCCTATATAAGAAAGTATAGATGATAACGTAGTAGATAAAGAAGAAAAAAGGAATACCATGATAAGGTGAATGAATGGAACGATAAAAAGTACAAAGAGAAGAAAAAGATAAAAAAAACCGTGTTCTATGATAAGGTGAATAAATGGAACGAAAAAAAAGAGTAGATGAAGTAGAAAAGGAATGTTAATGAGAATGGAGTGGTATCAACTTCAGTGCAGATACAAATAAAAGAAATAGAGGAGGGAATAAGAAGAGCATAATTATGTCAATTTTGCCACTTCCATATGTTTTAATTGACGCTTTGTCCGCCTAAAACTGAGAGGGTATGTTTAGTTATTGCTTCTTCTTATGCAAATACCCTCTCTCTCTCTCTCTCTCTCTCTCTCTCTCTCTCTCTCTCTCTCTCTCTCTCTCTCTCTTCCAAATTACCCTCCCTTGCATAACCCTTCGCGTAATTAAAAACTTCTCCTTCCTTCAGACGCACGAGCCACCAAACGTCCCCTTCCATCCCTCTTTCTGCCCGCACCGAAGGGGAGGAAAGGGATGAGAAGAGGGACGCCTACTGACGGAGGCGCTGAAGGAGGACACAGTCGACTCCACGTGACTCAGCAACCACGCATATTAAAGGTCAGATCCAGTTTCGTTCTTGGTTGATTATGTGACTTCCTCTTAAGTGTCTGTCTCTGGTAAGGAATGTTAGTGAGGGATAGTAGAGAGAATGAACCAGCTGTTGGAAGGGTGATATGGAATAGGGGGATGAAAGGAGAGAACGGAAGTAAGAAGGAATGATGAGTTAAATGAGAATGGAAGATTATACACGGATTATAAAAGGGACGGAAAGCAAGCTAGAAATGGCGTTATGAGGCAAGGGAAAGCGGAAGAAGTAGTAAAATAGGAGAGATGGGATGATAAGGGTTAAGTACATGTATTTTGTAGGTTAGGAAAGGTTGGTGAAAGAAAACATTGTAGTAATAGATTAAGAGGCAAGGGAAAGCGGAAGAGAGGTAGTAAAATAGGAGAGATGGGATGATAAGAGTTAAGTACATGTATTTTGTAGCTTATGAAAGATTGGTGGAAGAAAACATTGTAGTCATAGAGGTCTGAGTTCACGAGTAAGGGATGTGAGGTTATTTGAAAAGAGAAATGAAGTAATAGTAAAAGAGAGGTCAAAGAGGGATGGAAGGAAAATATATACACGTGGAATGGAGTGAATATGCGAGCTGTAAGGAGAAGTATGGAGAATAGGGGAAAGGGAAAAAAAAGCGAAGGGAAACAGAAGAAGCAGAAGAACAAGTGAGCGGAAGGAAATATAAGTGAATGAGAGAAAGAGAGGGAGAGGGAAAGCATTGTGGAAGACACTAATAGAAGGTAATTAAGAGAGAAAGAAGGAGAGGAGGAGATAAAGTATCTTAATTAAAGTCTCCTTCATTTATATTGGCCTAACGGAGGTAATTGAGTGTTTCTCTCTCTCTCTCTCTCTCTCTCTCTCTCTCTCTCTCTCTCTCTCTCTCTCTCTCTCTCTCTCTCTCTCTCTCTCTCTCTCTCTCTCTCTCTGTCTCTGTCTCTGTCTCCGTCTATCTATCTATCTATTTATCTATCTATCTGATTTTATGATATACTTTCACATACTTATAAATATCGAAAATCACTACTTAACCTTCCAACCGTATTTTCGATTAATTTGACATCAGCGAGTTTTAATTGGGTGAAATTTATCAGGTGGAGAAAGAGAAGGAAGAGAATGATAGGAATGTGATGGAGTTGGTGGAGGAGGAGAGTGAAGAAAATAAATGGTTGGGGGAGGGTCCGGGAAGGGAAGGGAAGGGAAGGGAAGGGAAGGGAAGGGAAGGGAAGGCGGAGTGCAGTTTAAGTTGGACAAATGAGGAGGTGCTGGAGTTGAAATATAGGAAGAGGAGGAGGAGCTAGAGAGGAATTAGCAGAGAAAGGAAATAACAGTAATGGGATGAAAATTGTAAAAGGAAAAGGAGGAAGATGTAGAAGAAAAAGAGGAAACATAGATAGATAGATGAGAGAGAGAGAGAGAGAGAGAGAGAGAGAGAGAGAGAGAGAGAGAGAGAGAGAGAGAGAGAGAGAGAGAGAGAGAGAGAGAGAGAGAGAGAGAGAGAGAGAGAGAGAGAGAGAGAGAGAGAGAGAGAGAGAGAGAGAGAGAGAGAGAGAGAGAGAGAGAGAGAGAGAGAGAGAGAGAGAGAGAGAGAGAGAGAGAGAGAGAGAGAGAGAGAGAGAGAGAGAGAGAGAGAGAGAGAGAGAGAGAGATTAGTTTTCATCACTGCATTCACCTTCTAACATGGTTGACACACACACACACACACACACACACACACACACACAGACACACACACACACACACATTCTTCCCCCCATCCCCTCTTTCTCCACCCTCTCTCTCTGTCTCACCGCCTCTCTCTCTTACTCACCCCCTCTCTCTCGTTCTCACCCCCTTCCCCTGCTTTTCACCCTCATCCCCTCTTCTTTCCTCCCTCCCCCCTCTTCCTTCCCCCATCCCTCCCCTTCCTCCCCTCCTCCCCTTCCACATCCCTCCCCCTTGAGTCGGGTCTAATGGCCTCGCATCACAGCCAATTAATTAGGCGGCACAGCTGAAGACAAGTCCCGGACGATAGGCCTTTGTGTCCTGCTGCTGCCCGTCCTCTATTTTACATGTTGTTTTCGTTTATAATATTCCGTTTTTAATCCGAGTTTGTTTTTTCCTCGCGCCCCCCGAGATTTCTTTTCCGCCTGGGTAGGTGTGGGTGGGGGATGGGGGGGGGTGTAAGGGTATGTGTTTGTGGAGGGGGAGGAGGGGGTGTCCTTGTTTTCATCTTATCTCATGTAGTTCTCCTCATCTCTTTTTGGGTTCGCTTTTGATTTTAGGTATGAAAAGCATTTTTTTTATGTATTTTGTTGTTGGGGGAAAGCTTTTATCGTTAGTAAGGAACGTTTTAAATGTCAAGCTTACTTTTTGAATTCTTTAGCATCTTACATATTTTATTCACAGTTTCATTGACGTTGAAATGTTGGTTGCCTGAGAGGTAATTTCAAGCACTTGCATACTCATTCACCTATCTTCATTATTTTATGTAAATTTGAATATGTTTACATTTGATTTCTCCGATTACATTTTCCTTCTTGAGTCGATAAAGACACTTGTCCAATCAAAAGTATTATTTTTTGCCACGTTCTGCATAATATCTGAATGCTGTATGATTTTCCCAAGTATATCAAAGTTGTCATGTACACTTCTTCCTGAGATTTAAACCTTTGCTGGAGTGAGGGTTATTATCTCAATATCTTCTTATGTTCTTTTATAGAGCAACTTGGCTTTTTTTCATTATTTCATCTTTCCATTAGCCTGTCTCATCTACCAAATTATAGGACAGGGAAATATTGTGCCAAGTTCTAAGGCTGTATTTCATTCCGTTACTTCTACCAATCTCTTCATCCTTGTTTAATATATTTCAATTTTAACTTCTCATACTGTTCCTTTCTATTCGGTTAACATCAAAGTGCAATGAATAAAACGAAAGTCGAGATAAAAGTTTAATTCAGAAGGCATTTATTTTCGTTATGTCGCTTCTTAGTGGCGGGGGCTTTCTGCATCACGAGACAAAGGCATCAAAGCGTGACTGTTTCTTTTGTGACCGAGAGTCTATTGTTTCATGACGTGTTGATTGGTGGGTCACGAGAGCGTGGGAAAAGAGCATACCTGAGACGCAGACGGGCAAACACACACACACACACACACACACACACACACACACACACACACACACACACACACACACACACACACACACACACACACACACACACACACACACACACACACAAGGTAGAAAATAAAAATAAATATAAAATAAGACAGAAATAAATGGAATAGATTAAAATAAGGAAAATAAAACTAATTAAACTGAATAAATAAATACATAAATAGATATAGAGAGAAAAAATATAAACAAATACATATAAAAGTGAATTAAATGAACATATAAAAGATAATAACTCTGATATCCTTTGATCTCAACGTCATAATAAGGAAACAATAAGAAATAAGAATCATGATATTAATAATCGTAATATTAATAAAACGAAGAATAACAAGCTCTTTTAGTAGCTGAGGATATTCTGAAGACTCGCACAATACCTTTAATCTTCTTTTTTCGAGGAGATTTGTACCTGTGAATTATTTTGGGGAACTCTGTATTAACGCCGCAGAAAATAGA
Organism: Eriocheir sinensis; assembly: GCF_024679095.1. Classification (NCBI taxonomy): domain Eukaryota; kingdom Metazoa; phylum Arthropoda; class Malacostraca; order Decapoda; family Varunidae; genus Eriocheir; species Eriocheir sinensis. The sequence goes on from NW_026112270.1 coordinate 124,634, forward strand.
TATAGCGACTTTCGTCTACTCAGAATAAACGCGAACAAGGGCGCGTAAAACTCTCCATTGTAACAAGACCTTTCCCCTCCTCCGGGCTCTGACCCCTCGTCCTTCCCTCCCCTTTTCTCCTCCCCGCACCTCCCTTTACTCTCCTCCTTTTCCTCCCTTCTTCCTCCTTCCCTTCCCTTCCTCATACGTCTCTTCCCTCTTCCTTCCTCCCTCCCTCCTTCCCTCCCCTCATCTCCTTTTCCCATCACACCTTCTGCCCTTTAATTAGCCTGTAAAGTCACCTGAAAATGTCCATCCTTGTTTAATATATTTCAATTTTAACTTCTCATACTGTTCCTTTCATTCGGTTAACATCAAAGTGCAATGAATAAAATGAAAGTCGAGATAAAAGTTTAATTCAGAAGGCATTTATTTTTCGTTAAGTGTCGCTTTCAGTGGCGGGGTTTTCTGCATCACGAGACAAAGGCATCAAAGCGTGACTGTTTCTTTTGTGCTTGAGTTTATTGTTTCATGACGTGTTGATTGGTGGTCACGACGAGAGCGTAGAAAGTGCATACCTGAGACGCAGACGCCGGGCACACACACACACACACACACACACACACACACACACACACACACACACACACACACACACACACACACACACACACAAGGTAAAAATAAAAATAAATAGCATAAAAATAAGACATAAATAAATGGAATAGAGTAAAATAAGGAAAATAAAACTAATTAAACTGAATAAATAAATACATAAATAGATATATAGAGAAAAAATATAAACAAATACATCTAAAAGTGATTTAAATGAACATATAAAAGATAATAACTGATATCCTTTGATCTCAACGTCATAAAAAGGAGACAATAAGAAATAAGAATCATGATATTAATAATCGTAATATTAATAAAACGAAGAATAACAAGCTCTTTTAGTAGCTGAGGATAATCTGAAGACTCGCACAATACCTTTAATCTTCTTTTTCGGAGGAGATTTGTACCTGTGAATTATTTTGGGGAACTCGTATTAACGCCGCAGAAAATAAATATAGCGACTTTTCGTCTACTCAGAATAAACGCGAACAATGGCGCTTAAAACTCTCCATTGTAACAAGACCTTTCCCCTCCTCCTTGCTCTGACCCCTCTTCCTTCCTCCCCTTTTCTCCTCCCAGCACCTCCCTTTACTTCCTCCTTCCCTTCCTTCCCTTCCTCATACGTCTCTTCCTCTCTTCCTCCTTCCCTCCCTCCCTCCTTCCCTCCCTCATCTCCTTTCTCCCATCACACCTTCTCTTGCCCTTTTAATTAGCCTGTAAAGTCACCTGGAAAAATGTCCACACCCTTTTGACACTGATAGAGAGACCTCTTTGTGTGTGTGTGTGTGTGTGTGTGTGTGTGTGATCATTGTGTATTCCCTGTCACAACTCTTGCAATTTATCGTAACGGGTGCGATAAATATATTCTTGTCGTATGTCTTTTTTATAGTAGGATTTTTCATTTTTGTTTAGGTGGCAGGGCAAGGCAGAGAAAACAAAGATATATTAACAGCAGAGGCAGCAAGCAACTCAAGGACAAAACATAAATAATTAAAAATAGGCAGCTTTACCCTGCTCCTGTAAAAAAAAATTGAATGAGAGAATAGAAAAAGAGAGTCAGTTTCGGATTGATAAAATAATAAGAATGTGTATGAATGACTATGAAAAAAAAACCTTCGACGCGCTGCTTCACTCAAGAGAATAAAGAAGAATACGCAAAAAGAAGTTATCACCTTTTTTTTTAGAGAACTATCTTGATATTTCCCTCCTGATAATTAAAAGAAGGAGGACATCAAGACTAACTAAAAGATGTTTCAGAGTATTCTGGTAAAAGGGATGAAAGAATTATTTATAATGTTAATTCTTGCATCAGAAAGTTGGACAACATACGAGACTGAGCTTGGGAAAAAAATATTGTGTTTCTTTGAGTCGTGTGAGAAGGGGAGACGCGTGCTTTTAGTAAGTTAACAGGAACAGTTAGCAACAAAAAGGTAATACTATTTAAATGATGGATTACATACAGTTGATTATGCAATATGTCTGTCTGTGATGATGCAAAATGCCCTTCTCTTCGCCTCTCAACAATGCTGTATTTAAAAACAAACGGTAATCCAAATGCCAGTAACATGCTTCATCCTTCCGACAGAGACTTACACATTTAAGGGTGAAGGAGACAGACCATTAAATCAAAATATATAAAGTTGAAATTAAATTGTTGTGCCTATTCAAATTAATTCCTGACAGCCAATATCCTTGAGGCCCAGACGGCAGACGGACCAATCAAACCATATCCTTCCTCACCTCCTTCTCTTCCTCCTCCTCCTCCTCCTCCTCCTCCTCCTCCTCTTCCTATTCCTCATCATTGCCATCGTCCTTGTCCTTTTGTTCCTCCTCCTCGCCTCCTCCAATTCTCTCACTCTTGCTTCTTCTTCCTATTCCTCCTCTTCGTTCTTCTTTTCTTCCTCTTCCTCGCCTCCACCTCATCTCCCATTGCTCGTCCTCTTTCCTTTCCTCTCCCTCCTCTTCCTGATTCCACTCCTCCTCCTCTTTACCCTGTTCCTCTTTCTCTTCCTCGCTCTTCTCATTCTCCTCCTCCGCCTCTCATGCCCTTTCATCGATCTCCTCCATCTCCTCCTCCTCTTTCATCACCTCTCACGCTTCTTTCTCCTCCTCCTTTATCTCTTCCATTTTGTCCATCACCTCCCACGCCTCCTTCGTCTTCTCCTCCTCCTCCTCCTCCTCCTCCTCCTCCTTGTCACTGCCAGCCAACCGCCCCATCGCGTAGGAGGGTTCAAAGAAGAGTCCAATCATCATGTCCTTGTGCCTCTACGTCCTTCTAACGCCCCCATCCTTGCCCCCCCCCTCACCCCTCTTCTTGCCCGTCCCCCTCGCCCCCTTGTCTGATCACCTGCTGCCACTGGGTGATAATAAGCGGGGCAAACAGCGGGGGCGGGGTTCCAACCAATCACCTCGTCAGTACTCCAGTTGATGGTTTTAATCTCGGGCAAAAATTGGTTCCTTATTGAAAGAAGACTCGCGTGTGTGTGTGTGTGTGTGTGTGTGTGTGTGTGTGTGTGTGTGTGTGTGTGTGTGTGTGTGTGTGTGTGTGTGTGTGTGGGTGTTTTGAAGAAGTGAAGAGGAGGGAAGAAATTGTTGGTGGGTTGGTCAGACATTCAAGCAATTACAAGGATACATGTGGAGAAGATAGGAGGGTTTGAGGAGAGAAAAGAGAAGGGAAAAGAGAAGAGAATTGAGAAAAGAGAATGCAAGTGGGGTAGGGACAGGAGACGAGAGGAGAGAAGAGAAAAACAACACAGCGGCAACAACAACGATAACAACAACAACAAAAATATGTAGAGCCAAAAAAAAAAAAAAAAAAAAGACACTTCTACCTCTTAAAAACAACTCTTAAATCAAAGTAATTTAAACAAAAAAATCACTCATTCCCGGCTAGGTAAACACACACACACACACACACACACACACACACACACACACAGTCTTGCTCGAGCACCCCCATCGACCAGTCAGTCAGTCAGACAGTCAGTCAGTCCTTGGGGCCAGGCTAATCGTCTCATCAATTCCATCCAACCGGTTACTCAGCTAAATCATGCCGTGTTTACAAGCAATGGAGGTGGAGGAGGAGGAGGAGAAGGAGGAGGAGGAGGAGAGATACAAGCAGGGGGCGGATTCTGAAACGAAGTTACGGCGTCGTATCTGCTAAAGGCGCCGCAAGTCTGGCCGTAGCGTTTCCGCTGGTATACTCAAAACACCGTCGCGGCCATTTTGAGGAGAGTTACGGCGCCGCAGGTTAAGGCGGGTGTGGGCCGCCCTAAGTGAGTTACGGCCTCCTCTCCCTGCACGCCTTCGCTGCTACAAGTGGAATATATACAGCCTTCATACAGGTATGAAATGCATATAAACGATGTTTACGTAGTTATTCTACTTATACAACTGTAAGAAGTGAATGACCTACCAGTAAGATGTTTAGTAATACAGTAACTAGGAAGTTTGGTGAAAACTTGTGAGAGGGCTTCCCGCTGCCTCTTGCAATGATACATTTATTATGTGGAGTTGCAAAGAACTAGTAAGTAGATAGGTATGTTACCATGTTCCTATGCACTCATACTTTATGGACAGCATCACAATTGAAGACGGAGTAAATATATATGCATGCAGTATACGCGCACGACACCATTTTCCTCATATTTGCCTTCCTAAATCCTACAGACTTGGGGATGCACCCCCATCCTTCGCAACGCAGTATCTTGCACGCGTGGGTGAGCAGGGACATCACTGTGTTGCAAGTGTTGTATATATACCATAGTGCTGATAAATGTTAAAGGTAACTTTTCACAAAAATAGTGTTATAGCTTGCATATAGAATACAGCATCGTCTGAATGTCTGAGGTTATGAACAAAGGTAGGTTAGGTTTGTGTCAGTGCTATTAGCATTAGTAGCTCCTCTTCCGAAAAGTTCGGCCTCCTTTTCTTCGTAGGGGGCAAGGTAGGGGGTGAGGAGAGAGGCTCCATTGTCGTGAGAGGGTGGGCACCGCGGGAACGCCCGCACTACAGCTAATTTGTGTTTACATCCCGCGATTGGTCGACGCTTCCTATTTGCTGACTAGAACTTGCCCCTGATTGGCCACTGAGACGCGGCCGCCTTGCAGCGGCGCGCGCCCTAAAGTCCCCTTACGGCGGCCTTAAAAAGTTTTGAGCATGGGAAAGGAATGCAGAGATACGGCGCCGTAGCGCGGCCGTAGCCAACGGCGCCTTGGTGAAGTTAGGGCAGCGCACGGGCCTTAACTTACGGCCCTTCTCAGAATCCGTCCCCAGTTATCCTCCCTATTTAACCCATTTCCTCTCTCTCTCTCTCTCTCTCTCTCTCTCTCTCTCTCTCTCTCTCTCTCTCTCTCTCTCTCTCTCTCTCTCTCTCTCTCTTCACCCGTTTCCACCACCATTTCCTTTTCCCGCGCGCCTCTCTCTCTTTCCCTTCCTCTCCATCGATGCATTCCGATATACACACGTTTATATTTTCGGTGTCTCCTGCCCTGCCGAGGGAGGCCGGGATTAGCGCCTCCACGCGTGCGGGATTCGGCCCAAAATAATGTGAATTGGGTAATGTTTGTGCGCTCACCGTGGCCCAATTTTTCTTTTTTTCTGCGTTCGTCCTCTGATGGAGATTGGATTGAAGTGGCTTGCTTTTATTTCCATCATTGAATCAGGAAAACTACGCGTGTACCGGTGTGGAAACTACCTGTCTGTCTGTTTGTATGTATGTGTGTGTGTGTCCTACCTGTCTGCCTGCGCTTACTCAGGTCTCATTAAACAGCTTCACAGGTAAGGCTCGTGTACAGCATCCCAACAACCACCACCAATATGATCTAGCCTTCCCCAGAATCATTCTATACTGCATGAGATGAAAAAAAGGTGGATGTGACTTTCCTGTTTGTTGATTTTTCCTTGTATAATTATTTATATTTATATTTTCCTTGTATATTTGTTGTCGTAACCAGTCTGCAGTTATTAGTATTGACATTGTAGCAAGTATGAAGTTAAGGTATTTCAGTTTCGGTCTTTAATAACGTACCTGTGTTCTAAGTCTCGTACGGTGATTAGTGAGCCCTCAGATGTGTTTATTTGTAGCTATGTGAGATGCCCCTTATCATCTTTGCTTATTTCTACTTGTTTTCCGCGGGTTTTCCTTCTCTTGTATATTTGCGTGTCTCTCTGAATGATATTTGTTTGATTATGTGCCTCGTGCTAAACACTTAGGTCGTATTATACAACATTTCGTTGCCCAAGAACACGTATTTGACAAGGCTCTCGTAGGAGTTGTGGGCATTTCTAGTAGTAGTTTTATGACCCTGGTGATAGTTTAACCCTTCTTCCGTACCATGACCCTGAAGAAACACTCATAAGAACCTGACTGACCCCTTCTTTGACTTTTAGAAATAGCTGATGTGAGGATCGAAAGTGAATACCGATCTTAATGCCTTTTATCAACACACTCATATATCATCCTTCCCTCCTTCCTTCCTCCCCTCTTTCCCCTCTCCTCTCATCACACAGAAAACATAACCTCACTCACAACCCTTCTCTTGTCACCTCCCTTATCTCCGCACCCTCCCTTCCTTCCTCCCCTCTTTCCCCTCTCCTCTCATCACACAGAATAACATAACCTCACTCACAACCCTCCCCTTGTCACCTCCTTTATCTCCGCACCCTCCCTTCCTTCCTCCCCTCTCTCCTCCCTCCTCTCATCACACAGAATAACATAACCTCACTTGCAACCCTTCCCCTCCCCTTGTCACCTCCCTTATCTCAGCACCCTTCCTTCCTTCCTCCCCTCTTTCCTCCTTCTCCTCTCACCACACATAATAACATAACCTCACTCACAACATAGGAGCAGCGAGTAGCGGGCTTTTTTTTATTAATGTTTACTTTTTTGTGCCCTTGAGCTGTCTCCTTTGATTTAAAAAAAAAAAAAAAAAAAAAAAAAAAATTCCCTCTCCTTCTCACCTCACTCATCTTTGCACCCTCCACTTCCTCTCTCCTTTTCCCCCCAGTCCCCCCACCACATACGATAACCTCACTTGTAACTATCCTTCTCCCCTTCTCACCTCCCTCATCTCCTTCCCTTTCTTTTCCTGTCCCCTCTCCACGTAGGATAACCTCGCTCGTAACATAACCATTCCCTCTCCCTTTCTCACCTCCCTCATCTCCGCACCCTCCCTTTCCTCCTCTCGTTTTCCTCAATCCCCTCTCCACGAAGGATAACCTCGCTCGTATCGTAACCATTCCCTCTCCCTTTCTCACCCCACTCACGACTTATCTTCCTTTCACTCCCATATCCCTTACTGCTCGCGCACCCTCTAATCATCACCATCCCCTTTCACACTCCCTTCACCACACATCTTCCCATAATCCCACTATCACCTCTTCCTCATTTCCTTCATATTCTGACATTTTCCACTTAACCTTTCTATCTCCCCCGTCTTCTTCCCTCACACACTCCCCACCACAGTTTCTACTCGCCCCTCTCACCATCTCATACATCCCGTCCATGCTCTCCTCCTCCTCCTCCTCCTCCTCTTGTTCTACCTATATGTCTCGTTGCAACTGCGGTATCTAACTCCTCCCCCATTTTTGGTCTTATTAGATTGTGACAAAGGCGTGAGTCATCCATATATATTACCAGTGAGTTTTGGTTTTAATCTATCTGTTTTTTGCTTATGTGATTGTGGGGTTGGTTATGGATCTTACGTTATCAATTAAAGTGATTGATCTGATAGAAAGAAAGAAGTATTTGTTTGTTAGAAGGTTAAATGTCGAGAGAGAGAGAGAGAGAGAGAGAGAGAGAGAGAGAGAGAGAGAGAGAGAGAGAGAGAGAGAGAGAGAGAGAGAGAGAGAGAGAGAGAGAGAGAGAGAGAGAGAGAGAGAGAGAGAGAGAGAGAGAGAGAGAGAGAGAGAGAGAGAGAGAGAGAGAGAGAATGAGAATCAGAATGCTTTATTCCATTAAAGCACAATGTACAATGGCTTTTCTCTTAATTACTAAATACTTTACATGTAGTACAGATATCATATATAAGACTTTCTTTAACTAATCTTTTATCTTAATTACTAAATATTTACATGGGATATCATATATAGGAACTTACTAGATATAATACATATGTACGAGATAAGTGTATATTATGTCCTTCACGCGTTCTTTAGCAAAAGCCTCCTTGAAGAGCGTGAATAGTTAGGGCTTTCTTGAAGCTCGTGAGTGACGGGAGTTCTTTTATATTAGGGGGGAGCTTGTTCCATGCTCTTGGTCCACTTACTAATAGTGACCGCGCACCATTGTCTGTTCTCACTCTAGGGATAAATAGGTCTCCGTTTTGTCTCGTTACAAGCTCGTTAATTTGTGTTACATATGGTAAGTTTAGTAGCCACTCAGGATAATATTTATGGGTCACTTTATACACCATTATGCACTGATCGAATTTCACTTTTTCTTTCATCTTTATCCACTTTAGTTCTTGTAACACAGGAGTAGCATGGTCGCGTCTTTTGTAGCCCCCAGCAGCAACTTTGGCAGCGAAGTTTTGCAGTTTTTGCACTCGCTGCATGAGGGTCTCATTGGTGTTGCCCCGTATTTTTAGTCCGTAATTGATTAGACTTAACACTAGTGTCTTGATAACAATCACTCTGGTGTCCTTATCAAATATGTCCTTAATTCTGTTTATGAACATTATAACCCCTATTACTTTTTTGTTGAGTTGATGTATGTGTGTGTCGAACGTCATGTACTTGTCAAAGTAAACACCCAATATTTTAACATGTTTGCTTATTGGTATATCACTTCCGTCAAAGTTGATGGTCATATCATCTGGTAAGCTCGATAACAGTTGCCGTGTGCCGATAAATATAAATTGGGTTTTGTTAGAATTCAACATAAGGCCACTTTTTAGGAAGTAAGTCTTGGCATTCGACAGTGTTACTTTAGCTCTGGTTATTAGCTGGTCTATGTTATTAATGTTGTCACTGTGGATAAACTGTGTGTCATCTGCGTACTGAACCAGTATACAGTCGCTGATGTGATCTGAGATATCATTAACAAAAATAGTAAAAGAATAGGGCCAAGGATAGAGCCTTGTGGGACTCCATGTGTTATTAAGGATTTGGGTGATATGTGATTGTTTAGCCGGACTGATTGAGTTCTGTTGGATAGGTAGTCTTGGATCCAGAAAGGGTCTATACGTAGTTTAAGGCATCGCTGCAGTAAAATGTCGTGGTTAACACTGTCGAATGCCTTCGATAAGTCACATAAAGTTATCAGAGTAATTATCTTGTTATCTAGGTTACTATATACATTATTGGATATTACTGTGAGAGCAGTTTCAGTAGATAACTCCGGCCTGAATCCGTGTTGAGAGTTAGAAAGTAAAGCATTCCCTTCTAGGTGGTCAGAAAGTTGCTTAGCTACAATTTTTTCTAAGACCTTTGATATTACAGGAGGAGAGATATAGGTCTGTAATTGGAGTTGATATTACTATCCCCTCCTTTAAAAATCGGGACAACAATGGCATGTTTCCATGGGGTGGGAAATTTACCTGTAGCTATTGAGGTGTTGAATATGCATGTTAGGTAGAAGGCTGTAACAAAAAGGCTGTCTTTTATGAAATTTAAAGAAATGCCATCGCTACCTACAGCTTTGGTCTCCTTTAGTTTGGATATCGTTAGAATTACAGTCTCAACATCAACTGGTTTAGGTCTGAAGAAGTTATTTGTGTCTAAGTTATCAATAGTGTCATGAGTTACTCGTACGTTGTCTGAGTTAGTATTATTGTTAGTAGAGTCATTTTTGCACCTCTCAAAAGTTTCTCTTCCTACGTTAGCAAAGTAGTTGTTAAAATCCTCCGCCTTGTCATTAATATCTTCGTTAGTGATGATGTTGTTATTAGGTTTATTGTTAGGCACTATACCTCTAATATTACTCCACATTTGTGACGAGTTGCCTTTACTTTGGCGGAATTTATTATGATAGTATGTCTTTTTTGCCTTGTGGAGCTTATCCTTAACGCGTTTCTTTTCTTCTTTATATTTGTTGTAAAGTTGTGTGTTGTGTCGATCTAATTTTAGCTGGCCTTGTAAGCTATCCCTGTACTTCATGTTATCTCTTACTTCTTTGTCAATCCAGGGAGCAGGTGGTCTATTTATATATTTAGTCGTCATTGGGGCAACTTGATCTAGGCAAGAATTGAATATTGTGTTAAGTATATTCACCTGTTCGTCAATGTCATCAGTTAACGTGATACTATTTAAGCAGTCTGAGCTGGTTAGCAATGCTTCACAAAAGTTATCTTTATTGTATGTGGCCATGCATAGACTTCACAATCTCTTGACGGGAAACGGGGCGCGGGGCCGATTCGCAGGGGGCCGATTTTCAAAAATTTAAAATTTAAATATTTTCAAAACCAAAGCAGCTAGCGACCTGAAACTAAAACAGGCACCTCCCTTAGGCATATATGAGTCTCCATGAGCAGCGGTATCAAAAAATTCAAAGTCGTTCCCTAATAAAATCCCGATTAATTGTTTTTTATATAAGTATAACAAAACTTAAAAAGGCTATAAAATCCTCAGATTTTACGCTAGATGCACAAACATCACCAAATGCAGAGATAATCACTTATATTTTCAGAATCAATAGCAATATTTAGCATATCTTATAAGTTTTTGCCCGAAATAGCTACTTATTTTTTTTTTTATTTAGTGCAATTTTTTACGTAAGTTTTTAACATCTAATAAATCACTTAATTTTAACATTAGAAACTTAATACTTGAGGAAAGCATGCAGAAACATCTTAATTTTACTCAACAAAAGCAAAATATTCATTTTTCTATATACAATCACAACTTATTTTGGTTGAATTCCGATGTCACTATTGCCGCAGCACGTCTTGCCGGCTATCTGGCCCTCGTCCCTGAACAATCACTTTAGCCTTTTGGCCTATGACTTGTGGGCCCCGGTCAGTTTCCTGGACTTGTACACGTCCCTGTTCCTCGCCGTCTCCTTCCTGCCCTCCTCGATACTGCTCCTCTTCCTGCCGGTCGGCTGCTTCAAGGCCTTGTTCTTCCTCGCTTCTGAGGTCACGTCTTTGGAGAAATTAGCACCGAAACAGTTGAAGAGGGACCTGCTGATGTGCGGCAAGATGGTGTTGGCCAGGTTGTGCCCCTCCTGGCACCTGTACCCCTGCAAGGTCGGGTCTGAGGCCGCCATGAACTACAGGAGGTGCCTGAACCCGTCCCTTTGGCGAATGGCAAGGAGAGGAACCTCAACCTGCGCTCCTACTTGTCCTCCCTGCACAACAGGGACTCCAACAGCGACAACCCGAATGACGCCAAGTGGGCCTTTGGGAGAGATCGCAGCTTAAGGACCGCCCGGCGAGTCTCCAGCTCTCCCCTTTCGACCAGCTCGACCAGGGCGTCGAACATCACAGAGGGCGGGTCGCCCCTCGAGCTCCACGGTAATCTTCATCTCCTCCTGCTGGGCAAGCTCCTGCTTGCAGCACTCGGCCACAGAGGAGTTGGCCTGACCTTCCTGGCCAGGTAGCCGGCGTAGTTGCCGACCGCGGCGAGGAGCAACTCGTCCGTCGGCGGGTCCGGCTGGTCGTCGGCCAGCTCCCTGGCAAGCTGGGCCAAGATCACCTCGTCGTCCTCCTTCTCCTCTGCCTTGGCCCGGTCCAGGTCGGCCTGCACGTCCCCGGGGAAGAACCCGACGAGCCTCAGCAAATGCAGGCGCTGGGCCAACCTGTTGCTCACCATGAAGTTCTGCACGCTCGTCCAGTAGTTGGCGCCGCACATGGTGCGGCGCTTGCCGAAAGAGTGCTCAGTCGGGTCAGAGTTTGCCTTCCCCATGCACACATACTCGACCCCGTAGGACGTAGTGAACAGCCCCCTCACTACCACACTGCACTGAACACACCACTGCACTGCACACAACACTGAGTCACTGCACTGATGGCGTAGGACGGCTCCTCCACAGTTTACTCCACGGGGTCGCGGCGTCCTCATATCTTGTGTCTCCTCCGTCACTTCCACTCGATCCACTGCCTTCTGTGTCTTCTTGTATCGTCCTCTGGATCCTTGCAGTTGTGGGGAAGGGTACAGAGACGATGAATAACTGTAGGTCCTTTACTTGGAGAGTAAACAGAGGCAGGACAGCGATAATCCTTTACAGAGGGGAAGTGCCCAGCTGACTGCGTGCCTAAGGCGAGTTAGGCGACGCGGGAACTGAGCTGAGTTGCCATGTAGGCACTAACTAAACGTACATTTCTTGTTTCCTAATACGTAAAACTGTGGACTTCACTATCCTACAGTTATCATTCATTTTACGTAAAGAATTCAACCTAAAGTTACGCAAATTTGCCATTTTTTACACAACGTTTTCAAAGTGCACGCATGGTGCTATTTTATATAAGTTACCTTGAATCCTCGACCAAATCACTCTAGAGACACTCCTGCCTGCTTGTATGCACTAAAACTTGAAGATTTCGTCCTGTTTCCACTTAAATTCGGAGTAAGAGCGCAGAGTGTGTTTGAGTTGTCGCAGTGAAAGTCGCCATAACAATCGGCCCCTTACGCGAAGCCAGCGCGCCAAGACTGAAGAGATTTCCCGTCAACTAGTTGTGAAGTCTATGGGCCATGCTTCTGAAAGTTTTCTTTATTTTTGTCCGTTTGGGTTTGCAGATGTCGATTTTTGAGATAATCATGTCGTGATCTGCGATAGTACTGGGAAGGCAATCAGAGGTAACAATACTTTCTTTTTTGTTTGTGATTAGGACATCAAGTAGTGTGGCAGACTGGGGGGTGACACGTGTTGGTTTACTTATTACTTGGAATAAACCGCAAGCTTCAATTATTTTCTGCAGGTTGCTGTTGTTAACTAGAAGGTTATCGTTAAGATCGCCGAACACATACATGGGTTTCTTTCTTAGGTTAACGTGCTTGAAGACTTCCATTAGATAATCATATGAGGTAGCGGGGGCTTTGGGATGTCTGTATAAGCATCCTACAATGATTGATGGTAGTTTTCTGCTTTGAACTGTGATCCATATGTTTTCGATTCCAGTACAGGGTTCAACATCTGGTGTACTGATCTTGGAGCTTAGATTATCCTTAACATAAAGACACACTCCACCTCAGCGGCCCTTATCGTGTCGAAATAAATTGTAACCTGGTATTATTATTAGTGAGTCAGGTGTTTGTTGATGAAGGCAAGTCTCACTAACACAGAGAATGTCAATATCACGGTCATATAATAGTAATTTTATTTCCTCGAAGCTAGATAGAAGAGACTGGGCATTGATGTGTTCTATGGAGAGACCGTCCTTAGCTTTACTATAATGTTCAACGGCAACGTCTTCTTCGCCAATGACCTATCCTCTGTAGAAGTTACATAGTCTATTTTTGTGGCCTAATTGGTAACATGTTGTGCACCGTATTTTATGGTCAAACCTGCATGTGTTTTGCGTGTGGTTTGTTTCCCCACAGTTGTAGCACGCTCCTCTTCTGCGTGGCCATGGTTGCGGTGGTGGTGATGGTGTGGAGGTCTGGTTTGGGGGTTGGGGGTTGATTCTAGTCCATCCATGGGAGAGATGCTGTTGAGAGTTGTCATATCGGAGGTGGGAGGTCGGGTAGTGAGGGTTAGTGCCCCTCCTATCGTCAGGTGTGGGACCAGGTGTTGTCAGGTTACTGTCCCGCCTTCCGAGGCCCCCATGAGGATAGGGGTGGGGGTGGCGCGGAGGATTAAGGTCATTGTTCCGCCTTCCGTGGTTCCCAGCAGGGTGAGGATGGGGGTGGCGAGAAGGATTAGAGTAGGTGCGCCGCCCCGCCCTTCTCCATCCGTCGCTGTCCACCTGGCGTGCTGGTGAGGTGGGGGTGGGGGGGTGGCCAGGTGTCCTCTGTGTTTGCTTGTTAGGATGTTTGTGGAGGTAGTGTGACTGGAGATGTTTTTTGAGATTTTCCTTGTTAATGTGTCCCTGGAGAGGCGTACACTGGCCAGCCATGGCACGAAGTAGTCTTGTGGCCCCTAGTCTGATAAGCATGGATCCTTGGTGCTGGCCATAAGCGTAGTAGCAATCCTCATCAATGTTACCATCCCCCAGCCTGAATAGCGGGTCAGGGTTTATGATGGGTATTTCATTTATTTTGGCCTGCAATGTATCACTCTGCAGGCTTGGCACCAGCTGACTAACATAGATGTCCATGTTTTCGTTTTTCGTTTTTAGTTCACTGACCAAGGCTCCGAGGTTATCCAGGGCTACTGTGTACTCGGATCTTTCCAGAATGTCAAAAAGGCCAGCGTAGATTATGCAAGTGGCCGGAGACCAGGAGAGTTTTTCTTTCACCCAGCAGCTCATGAGATCATAGTTTGCCTCCCCTAATGTTCTCACACTCCAGCTGTCTGATAAATCGGATACCTGGATGTTGCTGAGATTGACGTCACCAAGAATTAGATGTTTTTTCACTGGAGAGTCATGATTAGGCTGTGTTGTCTGGTGCACATCACTTGTATTACCACTTGCCTGTGTGTTTTCACTCGCTTTTTCCTCCAGATCACTGATACGGTGACTTAGGCTAGTTAGGCTCACCGTATTTCTGACCTCAGTATTAACGTCACTATGACCTCCTCTACTTATGATCCTTTCAAATTTAGTTAGGCGTTCATCTAAATGATGGAAACAGGTGTTCATTTTCTTTATTTCCTCGTATGAGTGTTCGATTTCGTTGTTCATACTTTGCAGCATTCCGTACAGTTTATGTATTTCACACTCCAGTTTCTTGTGATTCACTGTAGGTTCTTGAGGGTCATTACTTGAGTTTGAGTTACTGCCGTGTGAGAGAACATTGTCATGGTCACTGCCCTGAGATGCTACACTTTCACTTTCGCTGTTGAGAGATGCAGGACTTTTGTCACGATCACTGCCCTGAGATGCTGCACAGACGGGTTCACTACTGGGGTACCCAGCACGTTCACTTTCACTTTTGCTGTTGAGAGATGCAGGACTTTTGTCACGATCACTGCTCTGAGATGCTGCACAGATGGGGTCACTACGGGGGTACCCAGCACGTTCACTTTCACTTTTGCTGTTGAGAGATGCAGGACTTTTGTCACGATCACTGCTCTGAGATGCTGCACAGATGGATTCACTACTGGGGTACCCAGCACGTTCACTTTCACTTTCGCTGTTGAGAGATGCTGGACTTCCGCGTTCACAAGAATGATTGTTAACACTACAGCGTTTGTTGGTTGTCGATGTGCTGCACGGTGAAGGAGCTCCGTCGCTGTGGTTTGCCATTATCATTTCCACGAGCTGATCTTTGTTGGCCCACACATTTGTTAGTCCTATATTGCGGCAGTGTTTCTGCAGTTGCACTTTGGTGAGGTTGTGAAGGTATTCTGTGGTAGGATTTGCCATGGAAGGTTCATTCTTGTTTTCCACACGTGTTGTCTCGAGTGCAGAGGTAGACGAATCCATGTTGCTTGCTGATGATGGTATTAGAGATGATGGTATTGCAGTATGCGTCTTTATTAAACACTGACACGTATGTAGTCGCGTTGCTCTAGTGTGTTATCCCTGAGTAGTGAGGTTTGAGGGATTTGGAGCACATGTCCCGCGGCTAGCGCGGCGCGGAGCGACCACTACCTCTCCCTACGGCGGTCAGAGAGAGAGAGAGAGAGAGAGAGAGAGAGGAAAACAAAGAGATAATCAGAAAATGGAGGAGGAGGAGACAGAGGAGGAGGAGGAGACAGAGGAGAAGGAGGAGGAGGAGACAGAGGAGGAGAAGGAGGAGGAGACAGAGGAGGAGGAGGAGATGGAAGCAGAAACATGGAAACATGGACTAGCAGGCAGCAGAAAGCCTGTTGGCTCATTACTAGGCTGCCTGCGTTCAGTGATTCAATCAATCCGTTTGCCATAGGAGTGGCTTGCAGGGAAGGATTAAAGCACTTGTGTATCTACTCTTGGGAACGTTCAGTTCACTCCCGATGCAGCAAAGTGGCGATCAATGCGTTTCTTGAAGGAGTTGATGGTCTCTGCGCTAACCACTTCTGCAGGAAGGCTGTTCCAGTGGCGAACAACTCTATTCGAGAAATAACTCCTGCCGATGTCGGTATTGAATTGTTTTTCCGTTGTTTCTTGTTCTCAGGTTAGTTTGTAGCGTGAAGAGTTTGGAGTGATCCACGTTTCTGAGCTTGTTCAGGTACTTAAAGACTTGTATCATGTCTCCCCGCAGGCGTCTCTTTTCCAACATGAAGAGGTTGAGTCGCTCGAGTCGCTCTTCATAGGGCTTCGTCCTCAGTGATGGTATCATCTTCGTGGCGCGGCGCTGTACTCTCTCAAGTAATTCAATGTCTTTCCTGTAATTAGGAGACCAGAATTGTACGGCGTATTCCAGGTGGGGCCTTACCAGCGACTTATACAAGGATAACATAACTCCCGGCGTCTTGTATTCGAAGTTCCTCGATATGAACCCAAGCATTGTATTGGCTTTCTTACAGGCGGACTTGCAGTGTTTTGTTTGTTTCAAGTCACTGCTGATGGTGACCCCAAGGTCTCTTTCTTCTTGCACTACATGTAATGGTTCGCCACCCATGTGGTATGTGTGGTAGCTGTTTCTGGATCCGATATGCATTACTTTACATTTGGTAGTGTTGAAGGACATCTGCCATTTTTCTGACCACCGAGTGATCTGGTCCAGGTCTCTCTGGATAATTTCGCAGTCTGCCGTCGTGAGGGCCTTCCCACCCACCTTTGTGTCGTCGGCAAATTTTGAAAGATTGAATTTTAATCCTAGTCCTAGGTCGTTGATATATATGATGAAGAGTATGGGTCCCAGCACTGACCCCTGTGGCACTCCACTTGTGACCGAGAGCAACTCGGGGAGGAGGAGGAGGATAAATCAGAGAGAAAGAAAGACGGGAAAACCCAAACCCTAAGGAAGGGAAAGGAAGGTATGGGTATGGAAGGGAAGGGAGGGGTAGGGAAGGGTAGGGAAGGGAAGGGAAGGGAAGGGAAGGGTAAGGAAGAGAAGGGAAGGGAAGGGTATGGAGGGGAAGGGAAGGGTAGGGAAGGGAAGAGGAAGGAATGTTTGGAAAGAAAAGGGTGAGGAAGGGAAGAGAAGGGTAGGGAGGGGAAGGAAAGGGAAGGGAAGGGTAAGGAAGGAAGGGAAGGGTAGGAAGGGAAGGAAGGGAAGGGAAAGGAAGGGAAGGGTAAGGAAGGAAAGGAAGGGTATGGAGGGGAAGGAGGGGTAGGGAAGGGAAGAGGAAGGAATGTTTGAAAGAGAAGGGTAGGGAAGGAAAGGGAAGGGAAGGGAAGGGGAAGGGAAGGGAAGGGAAGGGAAGGGAAGTGTAGGGAAGGGAAGGGAAGGGAAGGGAAGGGTATGGAGGGGAAGGGAGGGGTAGGGAAGGGAAGAGGAAGGAATGTTTGGAAAGAAAAGGGTGAGGAAGGGAAGAGAAGGGTAAGGAAAGGAAGGGAAGGGAAGGGAAGGGAAGGGAAGGGTATGGAGGGGAAGGGAGGGGTAGGGAAGGAAAGAGGAAGGAATGTTTGGAAAGAAATGGGTGAGGAAGGGAAGAGAAGGGTAGGGAAGGGAAGGGAAGGGAAGGGAAGGGAAGGGTAAGGAAGGGAAGGGAAGGGAATGGAAGGGTATGGAGAGAAAGGGAGGGGTAGGGAAGGGAGGAGGAAGGAATGTTTGGAAAGAAATGGGTGAGGAAGGGAAGAGAAGGATAAGGAAGGGAAGGGAAGGGAAGGGAAGGGTAAGGAAGGGAAGGGTAAGGAAGGAAAGGGAAAAAAATACCCCTGGGAATGTCGGGTTCTAATAAGTGTTTTTTCAGGTTCATGGTACAGATGAAGGGTCAGACTACCACCAGGGTCATAAGACTACCCCTTGAAATATCGGGTTCTAATGAGTGTTTTCTCAGGTTCATGGTGAAGGGTCAGACTACCATCAGGGTCATAAAACTACCCCTTGAAATATCGGGTTCTAATGAGTGTTTTTTTCAGGTTCTACGCACAAAAGAAGGGTCAGACTACCACCAGGGTCATAAAACTACCCCTGGAAATACTGGGTTCTAATGAGTGTTTTTTCAGGTTCATGGTACAGATGAAGGGTCAGACTACCACCAGGGTCATAAGACTACCCCTTGAAATATCGGGTTCTAATGAGTGTTTTCTCAGGTTCATGGTACAGATGAAGGGTCAGACTACCATCAGGGTCATAAAACTACCCCTTGAAATATCGGGTTCTAATGAGTGTTTTTTCAGGTTCTACGCACAAAAGAAGGGTCAGACTACCACCAGGGTCATAAAACTACCCCTGGAAATGTCGGGTTCTAATGAGTGTTTTTTCAGGTTCATGGTACAGATGAAGGATCAGACTACCACCAGGGTCATAAAACTACCCCTGGATATCCCCGCACCTCCTTCGAAAGCCTTGCTGTATACGTGTGCCTTGAGCATTGTGGCGTTTAAGAATACGGGCCATTTTCCCCCGCCAGTTCCCCATCCTCGCTCAAACAGTAACCCAGCGCTGCAGAATAGTGACCCTTCACCACTAAGGACATTAAGGTCAAAATGGTAAGCGTCCAAGGGTTAGGGGAATGGTAAGGCAATTTAGCTCCAGTGACATCGCAATAGCCTTCCGGTGATAAAGCTTGTCTTCACGCGACCAAGGAGTGATAGATGTTCCACGTGTTCTCCGAGAAAGGGAGCACCGCTTTCCTACGACGCATTTCCTGCTCCCTCGTGTGTGCGTGGCATTTACAACAAACACTGATAGATATTTCACGCATACATATTGCTCCGTATAAGGGGGCGCCACATTCCTACGACGCATTTCCTGAATTGTGTGGATCTGCTGCACGGGCGGGGGATTCATAACTGATCTCCACAGACTTTCTTGGTGTAGTCTATAAAGTCAGAGATTATCCCAATCTAAGAATGATGTCACACAATGGTTGTTTTGCTCACCGAGGTTACAAACTATTAGCGTCACCAGATGTTGCACAGTTGCAGACAGGTAAATTTGTGTACAATGCCTTAAATTAAATTCATAATAGGATGATTGTGGATTTCGATGTTACTCGGAATTTTCCTAACAGAAGACCTCATAATCTTAAAACCCCATTTTGTGGGATGTCTCTTGCACGAAAACGAGTTATTTATAGAGGCACGAGGTCTTGACACCATGGCATGAGAACGGCAAATACTGTGTCGTTTTTAGGTAAGAGTTAAGTAAGGGAAAGGAAGAGAAAGGAATGTGTGGTGAGAAAAGAGTGAGAAAGGCAAGGGAAGGGTAGGAAGGGAAAGGAAGGGAATGGTAAGGAGAGGAAGCAGAAAGAAGGTTAGTGAAGGGAAGAGGAGGGTAGGCTAGGGAAGGGAAGGGCAGGGAGGCTTACAGGGGAAGGAAAAGAAGGGAAGACAGAGGGAGAGATGGGTAGGGAAGGGAAGGGAAAAAAACTACCCTTGGAAATTGTTGGCTTGTTGGCTTCAATTGTGAGCGTGTATGTGAATTCTTATATGCATGTACATGCATGCATGCTTATATGCATGTGCTTGCATGTATCTCGTGATGTGCTCTGCCATGAGGTATGTATACGTGTGCCTGCAAGGCTTTGTATGCTGATGTGGACAGGTCGATTTATGAAAGGCAAATACAAGTGTATATATAATTACTGTTATAGGACCTTTCTCTCTCTCTCTCTCTCTCTCTCTCTCTCTCTCTCTCTCTCTCTCTCTCTCTCTCTCTCTCTCTCTCTAAGTCAAAGGCTGTCAGTCAAAGGCAGTCAAGTTCATTCAAAGTCAGTCAGTCAGTCGTTAAGTTTGTCAGTCAAAGTTTGTCAGCCATAGTATGTCAGTCATAATCTCTCAGTCAATCAGTCAATCATTCAAGGTCAGTCAAATCAGTCAAAGTCAATCGTTCAGTAAAAATTAGTCAGTCAATCAAAGTCAGTCACTCAGTCGAAGTTATTCATTCAGTCAGTCAGTTAGAGTCAGTCAGAGTCAATCAGTCAGTGAAAGTCAGTCAGTCAGTCAGGGCCAGTCAGCCAAAGTCAGTCAGTCATTCAGTAAATCAAAGTCAGTAGGTCAGTTACTCATTCAAAGTTTCAAAGTCAGTCAGTTAGTCAGTTATAGTCAGTTAGTAAGTCGAAGTCAGTCTCAGTTAGTCAGTCGGATTCAGTCAGTTGGATTCAATCAGTCAGTCAGTCAGTCGAAGTTAGTCAGTCAATCAGTCAGTTAAAGTCACTCAGTCAAAGTCAATCAGTTAGTCAGTCAGTCAGTCAATCAGTCAGTTAAAATCAGTCAGTTAGTTAAAGTCAGTCAGTCAATCACAGTGAGTCAAAGTCAATCAGTAAGTCAGTCCATCAAAGTCAGTCAGTCAGTCAGTCACAGTCAGTCAGTCGGTCAGTCAAAGTCAGTCAGTTAGTCAAAGTCAATCAGTCAGTCAAAGTCAATCGGTCAGTCAGTCAGTCAGTCGGACTCAGTCAGTCAATCAGTCAGTCAGTCAGTCAGTCAGATTCAGTCAGTTGAAGTCAGTCAGTCAATCAGTCAGTTAAAGTCAGTCACTCAAAGGTAGTCAGTCGGTCGAAGTCAGTCTGTCAATCAGTCAGTCAGTTAGTCGGTTTCAATCAGTCACTCAAAGTCAGTCAGTCAATCAATCATTAAAGTCAGTCAGTCAAAGTCAATCAGTAAGTCAGTTAAAGTCAGTCAGTCAAAGTCAGTCAGTCAGTTTAAGTCAGTCAGTCAGTCACAGTTAATCAGTAAGTCAGTCAAAGTCAGTCAGTCAGTCAGTCAAAGTCAGTCAGTCATCCAAAGCCAGTCAGATAGTCAAAATCAGTCAGCCAGTCAATGTCAGTCAGTCAGTCAGTGAGTCAGTCAATCAGTCTATCAAAGTCATCAGTCAGCCAGTTAAAGCCAGTCAGTCAGTCTATCAAAGTCATCTGTCAGTCAGAGTCAATCAGTCAAAGTCAGTCAATCAGTCAAAGTCAGTCGGATTCAGTCAGTCAATTAATCAGTCAGTCAGTCAGTCAGTCGGATTCAGTCAGTCAGTCCGTCGAAGTCAGTCAGTCAATCAGTTAAGGTCAGTCACTCAAAGTCAGTCAGTCAGTCGAAGTCAGTCAGTCACTCAGTCAGTCAAAGTCAGTCAGTCAATCAATCAAAGTCAGTCAAAGTCAATCAGTCAGTCAGTCAGTCAGTAAGTCAGTCAGTCAGTTAAGGTCAGTCAGTCATTCAAAGTCAGTCAGTCAGTCAGTCAGTCAGCCAGTCAGTCAGTCAGTTAATCAAAGTCAGTCAGTCAATCAGTCTTTCAAAGTCATCAGTCGACCAGTTAAAGTCAGTCAGTCTATCAAAGTCATCAGTCAGTCAGTCAGTCAGTCAAAGTTAGTCAATCAGTCAAAGTCAGTCAATCTGTCAGTCAGTCGGTCAGACTCAGTCAGTCTCTGTCGGTCAGTCAATCAGTCTCTCTCTCTCTCTCAGTTGATAACAATGCTGTCCCCATTCCTTACTCATCATTATAGTTGCAGTTATTTGAACCAAAAATATGGACATTTAATTTCTGTGTGCTGTCTACGCCAAGAAAAATAATGCACACGGTATCACAACACTTTTTTTTTCTTTCTTCTTTTGTTCCCTCTAAATACTATACATTACTTTTATTGGTGTGGGAACATCGTACATCAGAAAAGGCACAGCTTCCCTCAACCTTTAGAATTCTTAATTGGTTTCAGCGGGCATTATTTATTTGTTTATTTATTTTTGTGGAGGCTCGTCTGTGTGGCAGAATGTGACACACCTCGCCCCAGTCCATTAACCTACTACCACTGGCAATGGTCATTCTCATGTTGTGATTAAAAAAACGGAGCGGTTAATAAAGAAGGGAACATCATGCAGCTAACGGTTCCTCCATTGGAAAAAAATATTATTATGGTCATAATTAGTAGTAGTAGTAGTAGTAGTAGTAGTAGTAGTAGTAGTAGTATTGAAACAACTAATATTGTTATTATCGTTGGTATTGCTAATTAATGGTCTGACGTGAGTAGCCAAAAGGAGATTCTCTCTCTCTCTTCAATATTATCTCAGCTAAAATTAAGTCCTCATTCTACAGAAACAGAATGCGAGAAAAGAGCAATGTCCATAGATGTGCAGACTAGGCTATTTCCTAGGCTATGGACTATGCAGACTACGGGCTAGGCTACCTTATTCTTTTACACACATCCCAGAACAATGTTTTGATTTCCTTCATTTACTCATTTTAGTTCATAAGTTTATTACATTAAATAAAAAAAATAATAGTTTTATGTTAACCTGGTGGTAGTTCCACTTCTGTAGCCATCGCCTCTGTTGCGTTTCTTCTTCGCCAGTGCTCGCTTCCATTTATCTTCTTTTCGACTTATTTTCCTTCCTCTTGAATGAGCGGCTTTCTGACCAACATAATTTTCTTCTCCGGAGTTCATAACAGAAAAAAAGAATCACCCAACCTTGTGAAAAATTGTATCAACGTGAATCTGACGGACGCCAGGGTGGTGTCGTGCGCTGACTGGAGAGCTGGGCCGATAACCTGCACGCTACCGGCTGGGAGCTTGCCATGTTCTTCCACGCATTTAAAGGCGGCTTTACACCTGGCAATTCCTAGTCGGCAATACAGGCGCGGCAATACAGTTTTCTGCAGCTGAGCGCGTCCGTCTTGTATTGCCGACTGCAGGAATTGCCAGGTGTTAAGGCGGTGTCACGGGCAAAATTGAGCCTCGGGCAATATTGAACCTCGGGCAAAATTGAGCCTCGGGCAAAATTGAGCCCGGGCATCAACATGCCTCTGTTATCTTAGCTCAAGCTCGTGTATATGGGCTTCTTTTCGTCTGATATGACGTCTAGAGCTAGCATGATCATCATTCTTTATTATAATGACAAAGACCATGTCAAAATTTGAACCATTAACTAAGAAATTACATAAAGTTCGGCAGCTTTTCCTCGTCGCCAAGCCATCCTCCAGCAGCGCTCCGACACCCATGATCGCACATTCATTTTTCTCAGAAAATAGGATACCAATCACATTTACATCAACATATTTCCAAAGGTGAATACTTAGGCCATGTTCACACCAAGTTGTGACACCTGAGATTCATTAATAAAGACAGGTGAAGGAAATATATAGGCGCCTGTCAATGGCAAAATTGAGCCTCGGGCAGAATTGAGCCGGGGCATCTATATACCTCGGATTTCTTCGCTATTATATGTTGTAAGATCGTTCTGTTGACATGTATGGGTAAATTAACGCTTTCTGTATCTACATATAGAAGGAAAGCGCAAAATTCGCCCTAGTAAATCAGAAATTACATAAAGCTCGGCAGCTTTTCCTCGTCGCCAAGCCATCCTTCAGCAGCGCTCCGACACCCATGATCGCACATTCATTTTTCACAAAAAATAGCATACCAATCACATTTACATCAACGTATTTCCACAGGTGAATACTTAGGCCATGTTCACACCAAATTGTGACACCTGGGATTCATTAATAATGACAGGGGAAGGAAAAATGTAGGGCCTTCCTTGTCTCTAATTAAGCGACGTCGATGAAACCGTACACGGCCTGAGATGGTACCAAGACCTGTTTGTAACAACTACATCAACACAAACTCCTCCCACTACTGCTGCAAGCCTGCATATCCATGCCATTTCAACGTAATGGAGCAAAATAACCCCGGTCAGCATTTTTACACTCTGTATACTGACTCAACACCATACCCTCCGGCGACCAATGAGACGCCTCAGAGACGAGTGCGTCATTCCCTCCGCCGACCAATCAGACGCTTCACAGACGAATGCATTACTATGACGTCACATCGTCACATAAATCCTGTAATCATTTTTTTTTATTCATTTCAATCGTACAATGTGTATGTCTGTTAGCTAATGAAACGTAATGTTTTTATTCTGAGTTTTTATTTGAGTATGGAAAATACTATACGTTAAGTTACCGTGATAAATAAAGAAAGAAAATAAGATTGTAAAAGAAAATGGAGCATTTAAATGACATACTTAGGTAAACATCGCAATCAGCTGAGAAGTAAGTAAACAAACTCCGTTTCACTTCTTTGAGGTGTTATACAATGCAACCTTCAGTATGATGGAATAGCTGCACATTATATTGATATCATAAACGGTTTGATTTAGTTATTAAGTAATGTGTGAGGGTAATATTTTGCAAAGGAACCAAGAATGACCTACTCAGGTTCAAACACTCAAAACAATGCCTTACTCAATGACCCTCAGCCAAGCAATCCCTCTTCCTGTGCTCTAAATTTACTACTACTAACCATATTCTGATCTTTGTGGAACATATACCACTTTAACCAGACCTTAACCAGCAATAATTATTGGCTGTTATCGCTGTTTCAGTTAAAAAGACACTTTTTTGTGGTTTGCACCCAAAACCACAGTTCCTCACACTTGAAGTTCCTCACACCAGTGTGTGTAAGGATGTGTGTAGTGAGGGTACCCTTCTCCATGAATCTTTCTCCACATTCCTCACACTTGTAGTTCCTCACACCAGTGTGTATAAGGATGTGTGTGGTGAGGTCACTCTTTCTAATGAATGTTTTTCCACATTCCTCACACTTGTAGTTCCTCACACCAGTGTGTGTGAGGATGTGTGTGGTGAGGTCACTCTTTTTAATGAATGTTTTCCCACATTCCTCACACTTGTAGTTCCTCACACCAGTGTGTGTAAGGATGTGTCTGGTGAGGTGACCCTTCTCTATGAATGTTTTTCCACATTCCTCACACTTGTAGTTCCTCACACCAGTGTGTGTGAGGATGTGTGTGGTGAGGTGACCCTTCTCTATGAATGTTTTTCCACATTCCTCACACTTGTAGTTCCTCACACCAGTGTGTGTGAGGATGTGTCTGGTGAGGTCACTCTTTTTAATGAATGTTTTCCCACATTCCTCACACTTGTAGTTCCTCGCACCAGTGTGTGTAAGGATGTGTGTGGTGAGGGTACCCTTCTCCATGAATGTTTTCCCACATTCCTCACACTTGTAGTTCCTCGCACCAGTGTGTGTAAGGATGTGTGTGGTGAGGTGACCCTTCTCCATGAATGTTTTTCCACATTCCTCACACTTGTAGTTCCTCACACCAGTGTGTGTAAGGATGTGTGTGGTGAGGTGACCCTTCTCCATGAATGTTTTTCCACATTCCTCACACTTGTAGTTCCTCACACCAGTGTGTGTAAGGATGTGTGTGGTGAGGTGACCCTTCTCCATGAATGTTTTCCCACATTCCTCACACTTGTAGTTCCTCACACCAGTGTGTGTAAGGATGTGTCTGGTGAGGGTACCCTTCTCCATGAATGTTTTCCCACATTCCTCACACTTGTAGTTCCTCACACCAGTACGCCAGAATAGAGGAGCTAGAATGGCACTGAATTTTGAAAAAAAACCTACAGCCTAATCCTGGGGGGCAAACCTAACCTAACCTACTAACTCTCTTGGGCTAAGGTAACCCATGCTAATCCTGCTGGGCTATCCTAACCAAGCCAAAACCTAACCTAGCCATGAAGGGCTAACCGTGTATGTGTGTGTGTGTGTGTGTGTGTGTGTGTGTGTGTGTGTGTGTGTGTGTGTGTGTGTGTGTATATATATATATATATATATATATATATATATATATATATATATATATATATATATATATATATATATATATATATATATATATATATATATATATTCCTTTTGGTTTGAATTTTTATTCACAGGAGAATAATGCTGCATATGTATGTTCTATTCCACAGATCACCAGTGTCAGCAAGCACATTAATTATGTAAAGAAAATGGCCTTCCAACTTGATTTCACAACAGAAGGCTTCAGTAATATAATTTTGAAAAATGAAAAAAGATGAAATACAAGTGAAAACTAATGCATTTAATGATGAGGACGCATGGAGGTGGAAAGAAATTTTTACTATGAAGAATAGTGTTTGCTTCAATGTATCAAGATATTTCACAGGTGTAAGATACACATTTCACCAGAAATTATCAGCATGCATGGCGACAGACGCCATAAAGGAGCTATAAAACAAACACAGGGTTAGTATTGCTGTATCAAAGAGCTATAGGACTATTGTATTTACTTTTATACTGTGACCGAACTTTACCTGTGACGGCACTATACTCAGACACATTTAAATTGCTACAATTGACTGCGCATGCATTAGCATAGAGGCATTAATTAGAAATTATCACAAGTGCTTTGCCTTCTACATATAAATTTATCCAGGAAGGAAGATTATATTATAAGACTTAATATATAATTATGTAATTATATTGCCAGATGCAGTGTAACAATGGACATAAAAATCAAGCTCATCACAAGAGACACCTACAAGAGATAAGGATGTCAGACCCATCCATGTATGATCATCATAAAGGGTGTCCACAATCATCCTACAGACTCTGCATCTGCTCTGCAACAACTGAGAGTTTTACCAGACACCAAGAATGCTTACTTCAAGTACTTCAATATTGGTAAGTGTACATGCGAATAGTTGTGGCTACATTTATTGAGTGTAACATCAAGGAACTCACTACCTCATAAATACCATCATTCCTATTGCAATCACGATAAGTATATATATATATATATATATATATATATATATATATATATATATATATATATATATATATATATATATATATATATATATATATATATTTATATATATAATTAGGGTACTGTGCTAATTTAGTATGTTTGAATGATTTTTCAATCAATGCATCGCAATACAGGAAGAGGAAATACCCTGGCACACAGACAAGTGGGATATTCCTGCACTCGATAAAATTTCTACCCCATCTACTTTAATCTAGTTTATCATTACAAATGCATATTTCTTTTTCAGGCATGTCTGTAGCGCAGGCTGCAAGATGTTACCAAGATCAAATAAATGTCAGTGCAAGTCTCGCTACTAAGGCCAATTCTGCCATAAATCCCTCCCATAGAGTCATCTATCACATACGGAACCTGTGG
Organism: Eriocheir sinensis; assembly: GCF_024679095.1. Lineage (NCBI taxonomy): Eukaryota > Metazoa > Arthropoda > Malacostraca > Decapoda > Varunidae > Eriocheir > Eriocheir sinensis. The sequence goes on from NW_026112270.1 coordinate 151,243, forward strand.
CTCAAAGCAAACCATGGCACTTTAGGAGGAGGAGATATGTTTGCTTCCATTGAGAACTACGCTGCTACTTCAAAAGCTTCCAAGATTGAATATAAAACTGACGGGGAGAAATTTGCAGTTGTGTTAGTCACTGAATTTATGGGCAGAATTCATGAAAAATGCAGAGAAGCTGGTGAAGTTGTGTTCGTCGACACTACAAGTCACTTAGATCAACTGAACACAGCAGTAACTCCTTTTCTGTGTGCTGGGCCAGCTGGAGCTCTTCCCCTTGGAGTCATCTTCACATCTTCTCAGGATGAAGAAAGGATACATATATATATATATATATATATATATATATATATATATATATATATATATATATATATATATATATATATATATATATATATATATATATATATATATATATATATATATATTTTGCAATGAAGCATTTTCCTGTGGTTTCACATCCTATTGTTGGAATACGTAGATATGGTAATATACCTTTCATTATATTTTTCAGGTTTTCAGTTACTGAGGAAGGTGCTCGGTGAGACTGCCTTTTTCCAACAAGGGCATCCAGCTTGTTTCATAACAGACAACAGTGACGCTGAGCGTAATGCCTTGAAGACTGTATGGCCAGAATCTCAGCGCTTTCTGTGCATATTCCACATCCTGCAGCAGGTCTGAGGTGGCTGTGTGATGGTTCACATGGCATCAAGAAGGAAGATCGCCGAGTACTAATGACAGTGGCAAAGAATCTGGTATATGCTGATTCAGATGAAACATTTCAAGATGAATGGAATTGCTTTTGTCAGACCCCAGAAGCCCAAAAGTATAACCAGTACATGAGGTACAGTTACCTATGTATTGTAGATATGTGACCATTATTAATTTTTAGATGAAATAAGATGGTCATTTTTTTAAGCTCAATTGTATTATATCTGTGGATGTTTGACAGTTTCCATTTAGCTAGTGAAGACTAACAGATTATGTATTAATCTTTCAATCTTTCAGATATAGGCTACCGTACAAGAGGGAAAAAATACATACGTTGGTATGGTAACCAAACCATTCAAAGTATATTTAGTGAATGTATGATAAGATTTTCAATTTCATTCTGCCTATGCATGTGTGGTGGTGGCTGCTCTGTCTTTTCTGCGGTTTGCTGAAGTTTGATATGATTATTCTTGTAGTTGCCTACTCATGTTGGTGCACATCTTTATTATGAACAGCATGTTTATTTTGCACTTGGATATGTACACATGGTGTACGTTTAAAGATAATTTTAAAATGCAGATGTACTGATGCGGATGTGGATTAATACTTTTAAAATTTAGTATGCGCTTTACGTTTGTTTTGGTGGCTGGCTTGCTTGTCTTTATCGTCCAGTTTGCTGAATGTTTTAATGCATCATATTATAAGATTCATTTTGACTTGCGTACATTCTTGACAGTTAAAATGTATAGTACAGATAACCATTCCTTGTTGGTGTATGTCATGTACAGACCCCTCCTCTAACAACATTTCGTCTGACACTATCAAAGTCCTTCCCACCTGTGATGAATGACAGGCAAAAAGTTTAAACTACCCTGCCCTTCTCTTAGTAACGATTCGCACCATGTATTTGTTTTGTCTTAATATAGCCACAATTGCCAGATATAGGAACGAAAATGCATTGGTGGAGGCATTGAGGTGGCAGGGGACTGTACATAAGTAATGCACTGATAATATGTTATTTCAATGTAGTTAAAGTATATTGCATTTACAGGTATCTGGCAAAGCTGATAGAAAGGAAGGAAGAATGGAGTACTGTGTACAGGGCTGGATTTTTGCTACGTGGACACCACACAAATAATTTTGCAGAATCTACCATGTGCATCATTAAAGATATCATTCTCAACAGGTTAGTGTGCCATTTGTCATTATATATACCTCAGTCAAGCTATAAACGTCTAATAGGTCGATGAACGGGGTCGTTCATAGCGAATTCGTTCATAGTTAATACTGTATGCTATGGGAAAAGGCTAATAGGTCAATCAGCCCTCTCCTAAACCTAACTTTCAGCCCTATTTTACCTGTTTTCCGGGAAAAATGGTGTTAAACATGGAATACATTGTACACATAAAGAAAATGGTAAAGTGACCTCTGACACGTCATATAAAACATGTATTATATTCCTTATAATGTTTGTATATGGAGGAACCCATCGATGACTGACGAATTTCCAATGATGTACTTTTTCCAATAATCCTCCCCAGTGGCGTAGCCAGTGGGGGCCATAGAGATTGCCCCTAGGCAAATTTCTAGGAAAATTTTTTGAGACGTTGGAAGAGATTTTGACTTTGTATATTATTTGTCATAAAAATACAGATATCCCTATTGAAGAAAGGGAAGAAATACACTTTTCCCCATACAAGATAGGGAAGAAATTCAGTTTTCACCTTATAAGATAGAGAAGAAATACATTTTTCTCCATACAAGATATGGAAGAAATTAAGTATTCACCTTAGAAGATAGAGAAGAAATACAGTTTTCCCCATACAAGATAGGGATTCAGGGAAGAAATTCAGTTTTCACCTTAGAAGATAGAGAAGAAATACAGTTTTCCCCATACTAGATAGGGATTCAGGGAAGAAATTCAGTTTTCACCCTAGAAGATAGAGAAGAAATACAGTTTCCCCATAGCAGCAAGGTATTATATATTAAGCAAATTTGTGGTATTGTAACACTAAAGAAGTTCCTTACTAAACTACTATTGCCTAATAGTAAAAAGTTACAAATTCAGTACACTGACATATAATTAAATTTTTATCACTGTGACAAACAACTAAAATAATGTTTTGCTATGCACATATTCTATAAATAATGTTCATCGATATTTAGCTAATAAAAAAACCTTTATAATATATAATATACGTATAATAATTGTGCACCAATGTGTAATATTTTAGAAATCAGGACAAAAATTTATGCTATACATGTTTCTGGTTTGCCCTGCAGATGTAAAGCCTACAACACGACTCAACTGATCATGTTTATGAATGAAATATTTGATGAATATATGAAACAACGCCTCATTGATGTGTCTCTGTAGAAGGAAAGTAGTGAAGCCACCAACTGGGATTTCCATTAGTAAGGAAAGCATCACTAGGTATAATGAAGATCAGCATCAGTTCATAGTTAAAAGCCAGTCAAAGGAACAAATACAGTATACTGTAGATCTTAAAATTGGCTTGTGCGAGTGCAGTACTGGTATGACTGGTAAAGTTTGCAAACATCAGGCTGCTTGTTCAGAACAGTTCCTCTTGCAGTTACCTCAGATATTGGAAAATAGCCCAGAAAATAGGCACTGGCTTGCAAGTATTGCACTTGGAAATGAAAACGTACCACCCTTGGATTTCTTTGTTACCTTGAAAGAAAACTCTGAATCAGTCACAGGGGATGATCACTACATACTGAAGGAAAACAAAGTCTCATGGTGCAGCGCATGATGTAGATAATGTGGAAGTAGAGATGCCACCTACAAACATAAAGCCAGAAGTGGAATGTAATGAAACTGGAGACGTAAGTAATTCTACCAAACCTACAGGTGCAGCAGTATTACAAGTAATAACATAAATTAATGACACTATGCTCCACCTTGCTACTCAGTATGGAGATGAACAGACTCTTGAGGAATGCAGAAACTGTTGTCAAGACTTAAATCTGTTCGAACATCAAATCAACTGAACAGCCTTCTTCACAGCACTGGTAGTTCTGCTATGCAGGGAGCTGGTCGTAAAATACCTTGCCAGCCCACTTCTGTTGCACGACGCCAGGTGGGCATGCCACGAGGAGCTGCACCCATTGGAAAGGGTCGCAAACGAAAAGGCAGCCTTATTGAAAAGGCAATAAAAGACAACGCAACCTAGCACTAAACATATCTCTCAATCAGCCTAATGCGAAGAGTCATGGTTCTGGCCATTAAGTATCCTAACTCATGTACATCTTTTTCCAACTAACCATTCATTTTTTCTCAATGTGTCCAAACCAGTTCAAAACATTGCTTATCCATAGCACAGTTTCCGGATAAGTAGACTACCCTTTGTTGTCCTATAAATATGTTATGTTATGTTATCATTACCTGAATATCTTAGCAAGTGGTACACTCACACTAGCTACAATGCGTGCTGAACTTCACCACCTATATATCCTCTTCTCTCAAAAAGATCAATTTACTTTAACTTTCAATATCACTCTTGTACACACCCTATTAAATTAATTCACCACATTTTTAATCTTGTTCCTTTTACTGTCAGCAAGCAAGACAGTGTCATCTGCAAACATCCAATCACAGGCTAATCAGCAAATGCAACCTCAATCTTGCTCCAATATTCCCAACCTTGGCTTTATTTTCCTCATAAAATCATCCGTAAAGATATTGATATGCTATGGCGACATCACATCCCTGTCTCACCTCCACCCTCACATATGAATACGCTCCTCTATGAAATGCCTTTTTTTCCTCCATTACCTAACTGTCCTCCTACAACATATATTCCTAGAACTTTCCATAGATCTTCCTTATCTTCTCCTATCATATGTCTTCTTAAGATTCATACAGGCTGCATATAGTTTTCTACCTCTTCCTAGATACTATTCAACTATCATCTTAATTGTAAATATTTCATTCATGCAGTCCTTCCTTTCCTGAAACCTCCTTGCTCCTTACTAACCTTCTCTGTTATTTCCATCAGCCTTTCAGTCAATATTCTCCCATAAACTTTTCCTGGATCACTGAGCATCCTAATCCTTTTATTGCTATTGCACTCACTTTTACTCTTGAGAGGGGACAGTTAGTGTCTTCATCCACTTCTCTTGCACTTAATGGTCCACAAGCAAGTTTACATATCAATAGCATACACTCTACCACTACATCTCCATACTTAAACATTTATGGGGTTAATCCATCCATACTTACAGTTTTACAACTTGTAACATATAGTATCCTGCTTTCTCTTCTGTTCGTTTTTCTCTCTCCACACAAGCTCGCATTTTGCCTGCTCCCATACCCACCATACTGTACTTTCTACAGTAACATCTCCAACTGTGTTCACACTCATTAGATGTTGAAAATTATTCTGTCATACCACAGTGACTGCCTTAGCTTACCAAACACACACTCTCTCTCTCTCTCTCTCTCTCTCTCTTCTTCTTCTTATTATTATTATTATTATTATTATTATTATTATTATTTTTCTTCTTCTTCTTCTTCTTCTTCTTCTTCTTCTTCACCACATAGTTTCCTACCAAACTATTCATACATCTGTTTATATACTTTCACAAAGTAAGTCCCTCACTTTCCATTTTCAATACCTATCCTACTCCGTCCTCCTATTTTCCCTAATTCCTCAGTAGCATTCTTACACACACACACACACACACACACACACACACACACACACACACACACACTTCCGCCCCTGAGATGTATTATACTATGAGTATGAACCAATGGCAGCCTGTCCACATACCTGTATAGTGGGGGCTATAGGGCTCCCCAGCCAGTGGTACTTCTCCAATCTGTGATGCCTTATTCCCAGTCAGTATATGGTAGTATCTCCCTATGTGGTGCTTAATTAATGAAATATACATTTTAATTTCTTTTCTTATTACTCTATGCCCTTTCGTAATATTGTTTAGTTTTATATAGTACATGAATGTATTATCTGTATATATTTGCAATGACGGACAATTACCTTAAAAATCTTTTTGCGGGTACTCTTGGGGGAGCAGGGAAAATAATGTTATTAACCCTGTGTTATAATGGACATGTCATAATAATATTTCACATATCTGTATCTTCTGAGAATTAATGTAACGTACCCCATTCGTTAGCTAATTAATTAAGGAGATCTATTTATTTTTGTCTGAACTGCAGGTAATATTTTTTGCATTCTATGTATAATGTCTATGAATACATGTATAATTTTCTAGTTGGTAATTCACTTTTACCTCCTGAGAGAGAGAGAGAGAGAGAGAGAGAGAGAGAGAGAGAGAGAGAGAGAGAGAGAGAGAGAGAGAGAGAGAGAGAGAGAGAGAGAGAGAGAGAGAGAGAGAGAGAGAGAGAGAGAGAGAGAGAGAGAGAGAGAGAGAGAGAGAGAGAGAGAGAGAGAGAGAGAGAAGTTGTATTTACCTAAGTATGTCATTTAAATGCTCCATTTTCTTTTACAATCTTATTTTCTTTCTTTATTTATCACGGTAACTTAACGTATAGTATTTTCCATACTCAAATAAAAACTCAGAATAAAAACATTACGTTTCATTAGCTAACAGACATACACATTGTACGATTGAAATGAATAAAAAAAAATGATTACAGGATTTATGTGACGATGTGACGTCATAGTAATGCATTCGTCTGTGAAGCGTCTGATTGGTCGGCGGAGGGAATGACGCACTCGTCTCTGAGGCGTCTCATTGGTCGCCGGAGGGTATGGTGTTGTCAGTATACAGAGTGTAAAAATGCCCCCGGTCAAAGGTAAGTCTTTGAATCTTTTCATTTACCCTCTTTTTTTGCCTTTTTCCCCTCTTTCAGGTCAGGTTAGGTTAAGGGCAAGGTTAAGTTATGGGCTATGTTAGGTTATGTTAAGGATTAGGTTAGGATAGGATACTTAGTATGGAGGTCAAAGAGCCCCGGCTAGGAGGTTATAATGTTGGTTTTGGGAAATTTACATAGATTTGTTGGAAATTCTTGCCAAATCTCGCCTATTTAGGCCTCCCCACCATAAACTCCGCTTTTCCGACAAGTCCTCAGTGGGGTTAGGGTATTGACCAAGGTGGCATTAGGTTTGTTCGAGTACCTAGGTTAGATTTACGATGGGTTAGCTTTAATTATACGAGCATGTGAACAAAAATTGTTTTTTTTTTTGGGGTGAACATATACTGTACTATAAGTTCACCTGTCTCAGATTTTCAGATGAAACTTCACTTTTTTGGTAGATTTTTATGTGCTTTGAACAAATCTAGTATATAACCATTTTCATTGCAAATCAACCTTTTTCAAACCCTTCCCCCACATAACTGAAGGATTTCCAACGAAAATAAGCAGATTCATACAAAAAAACACCATAATCTACCAGAAAAATGTATTTTCATCTCCAAGCATGTGGTAAAGTTGCAGTTTTGGGCAATATTCCCTAACCTAATCCAACTTAACACATTGGTTGGTACTTATTGGCACTGGATCAGTACCTAACGCCACTTTGGCCATTACTATCATCACTTTGCTCAGTACTTATCGCCATCGGGTCTGCACGTTTAGATTTGAATCCCTTCCTCTACCCTCTTTACTCCCCTTCTTCCCCCGCAGACCATCATGGTGCAGGGTAATGTGGATGGACTCTGGAGGAAATGATAAATTATATAAAAATTAATATCTCAGGAATGAACATTCTGACAGTAAGATATACACCGTTGTCCATTGTGTTGTATGTGACCCAAGTTCTTCATTAAGAACAACAAAGTTCTTTGCAATGAGATAGGTGAACTTATCAATTTTTGGTGTTTTGATTGCTTTGTTAATTGATTTCGTCACAAATGTGTAGTTTCTGAGGAGGAATGGGATGATAAAAACTGAATTACGACAGAAACAATGAGGAGATTCATTTAAAACACATCTAAATCTACCAGAAGAATGTACATTTATCTGTCATTAGGAGACAGGTCCTAATCTTAATACTGTATTTATAAACCGTTTATTTAAATGGAATATTTTTTCTCTCTGGAAAACAATAGAAGTGTGTCAATTTTTCAATTTTTAAGTTGACAATGTTATATTATTCCTGAAAAAGAAACTATCTTCATAAGGAAACCATCATGAAATGCACAGGAAAAAATTGTCTGTGCCTCAATATAATCTAAATGAAACCTAACTCAACCTGGTCAGACCCTAATGCCACTTGGTCAGTACTAATGCTCCTAGTCAGAACCTAACGCCACCTGGTCAGTATGACTTTTGCACCACCCTATCTTTCGACCTATCTCTTTGTCAGAGGGATATAGATGCTATCCATAGGGTAGCTTTCTCATGGGGACTGCATTATGACACCAATAAGAGTGTAGTACTAATGTCAGACTTGTCTCTGGAACCAGTACATAGACTCTTGGGTATTCTGGTTGATAAGTCTAAAATTCCACTCTCACCTCAAAATCACAGTCAGTAAAGCAGCAGGACTGGCTAACAATTTGTTGAGGTCCACTCTTTGCACAAATATTGAGTTCATGGTATCCCTTTCTAAAATCCTTTGTTAGAGATAGGGTCCCCTTACCAGATGGACCTAACCAATTGACAGTCTCTCAGAGCTAAACTATTCTGATTGCACAAGAACTCTGAAGTCTTCACTCAGTATGTAGTGGGCTACTTAGGTCAGATTTAATTCACTGTTGGACGATATTCCATGGAGAATCGACAAATTGCCCCACTTGACCTTTTCCTCCCTGCTACCAGTACCATGAATGTCACCAGAGGTCACACATTAAACTTTCATCAACCCCATACTAATGTTGAATATAGATGCTATTTTTTTAGCATAAAATTCATTGATCATTAGAATTCCTTAGTTACCTGATGAGGTTGTGGGTGTTGATTCCATTTAATAAATTTTTATCCTGATTATTAGGGGATCCGTTATTTATTTATTTATTTTTTTTACATGTGGCCTATAGCGCCAGTAGGCTTATCCGTAGGGACCTGATGGTCGGCCCTAGCCCGTCATGGCGCAGGCAATTGTTTTATAATGGCTCCATTATTACTGGCTCATGCTTCCCCCCGGAGCTCATTTTTGATTCCACTTGCACTGTAGAGTTCCTTCTAGAGTCCGGGTCGATATTTGGTTTTCAGGACAGCATGTGGGTAGTCTTAGGCCACTTGGCGATAAATAACTATACATAGACTAAACCCCACAATATTATCCATATTAGAGCAGGTTGTTCTTGGATGATACATATGGCACACTATCCAGCTCTTTTAAACTGTAATTACACCATCTTAGTACTAAACTACTGTTAGTCCTGGCGTCCCCGCAGATTCTAGCTGCTTCATTTATATACTACCAAATTTCCTTTATGAACCATTTGACTAGTGAGTTAAGGGTAGTCAACCAGGTTAGTAAACCAAACAGTTAAAATACATTGGATATTATAGTGCCCAGAAATTTGAGAGCCCACATCTCTACTATGATAGCCAATTAAATTGTTTTTCATAAGGGAACTATTGGTTTTGAATTACCACCCAAGCTAGGTCAGACAGGGGGCTGCCTTATGTAAGCCAGAAGAATTTTGGTAGACCTATAATGTTTTTAGACTCCCAACATATTGTTATCTGATGGCTGCAACAATATTCTTATTAAGAATGTATGTTAATTTTCAGTGAGCAAGAGTTTGTGCGTTTGCACACTGTGAAGCAGTGGCTGCGAGGGGAAGAACCAAATATGTTGCCACGCAAAAAGAACCTGAAGAGATTAAAAGAAAAATGCTCGCTTGATGAAGGTAAATTTGATAAATTACCGATGAATAGCTGAATAATTTTATTCCACAGGAAGATCATACGTGTGTGTGTGTGTGTGTGTGTGTGTGTGTGTATATATATATATATATATATATATATATATATATATATATATATATATATATATATATATATATATATATATATATATATATATATATTCCATACTTATAAATGAAATATGTAGCTACTTAAGATAACATTTATTTTCCCGACTCATCAGTGAAGCTATATATTATCTCCAGATGTTTATTAAAATATATTTTGTTTGTCTATTATACCTGAAGGCAAATGTGCGACATTATTAAGGCTAAGTTAATCACATTATTGCATAATATTTTTTTTCAATCATACCAGGGTGAAAATTGTCATCGAATAATGTAAGTAGGTGACATAATATTTATGTCTCAGAATGCTGCAAAATATGCATGTGGATCTTTTACTATGCTTTGGTGTTGGTGCTATGATTGCTACAGAATACTGGTATGTATATACTTTTGCTTTATTTTTAACAGGGTTGTGATTTGCTTAAGATTGCTACAGAATGATGATATATATATATATATATATATATATATATATATATATATATATATATATATATATATATATATATATATATATATACAGGTAACTCTCGATTTACGCGAGTATTGCGTTCTTGGAGAGGTCGCGTAAATCAAAAACAATGTAAATCAAACAAGATTTGGGTTTGTCGAAAAATAAAAACCTTATTTTTCAGCGTATTGCGCACACCTTTTTCTCAAAAAAATGCCTGAAAGTTTAGCCCTGCGCCTTGTACAAATTTTTTATGATTTTTTTCTTCTTTGGGGTGTTTTTAAGGGTCTGTTTTTTGTCTTATCCAATAACAACGGCAAACTTTCCTTTATCATTGTATATAATCCTTCATAGTCCGTAGCTATCTTATAATATGTTACCATAGAATACAGGGCGATCTAATAACTACTATACAAAATTGAAATCGATGGAGGATTGCCCGTGCCTTGCTGTTATCCCGTTTTTCCGTCGGGCGCCATTTGTATGATCTTGATCTTGATGTCACAGCTGGTTTGATTGTATGACTAAGGAGCAGTACAAGCTACATAAAAAATCATATTGGAAAAATATATCCATGTGTTCATTATTAATTATTAATATTAGTGAGAATAATGGGGTAAATATGATATCAGAAACTGTACATCATGAGTCTTGTACAAGGAGATATTTCGCGCAATACCAGCCAGGCCGCCATTTGCATTGTTTACAAACCACACAACCACACCTATACAACAAACAGCTGCATGCCGCGTGTCACCAGAAACGTGTGAATTGTGTCTTGCCTAGTTCCCTGTCATAACCTACGAGTGATGGTGGGAATAATATGTTTATTCACTTCATTCTGTGGAGAGAGAGAGAGAGAGAGAGAGAGAGAGAGAGAGAGAGAGAGAGAGAGAGAGAGAGAGAGAGAGAGAGAGAGAGAGAGAGAGAGAGAGAGAGAGAGAGAGAGAGAGAGAGAGAGAGAGAGAGAGAGAGAGAGAGAGAATATCCATATCACTGAGATATCCACTCAGGCACTCAGTCTCAGCCTCACTCGTGTGAGGAAGAAATGAGGGACACCATGAGTGGCTAGCTAGTATTGGTACCGGTACCGAGCAGTCTGGTACCGGTACTGTACCATATAGCTAGTACCGTTAGTACCGGTAGCTGCCCACCCCTATTGTTGAGTAGCGTGGCAGCGTGGGTACTGTATTGTTGTTCAAGTGGCGCGCGGGACGAACTGAGCTCTGCTGTGTTGCGGCGCGATGTGAGTCCAGTTGCGTGAGACATCTGGTGGCCACTCCATAAAATATCGCTAAACTTTCAGGCATTTTTTTGAGAAAAAGGTGTGCGCAATACGCTGAAAAATACGGTATTTATTTTTCGACAAACCCAAATCTTGTTTGATTTACATTGTTTTTGATTTACGCGACCTCTCCAAGAACGCAATACTCGCGTAAATCGAGAGTTACCTGTATATTTGTCTTAATTCCATAGAGGGGTAGGCTCAGACTAGACATCACACCCTCACACCCTCTGGCTGTTTATAAGGTATGTACAAAAGAGTAAATGCAAGTCTACATATTTGTTTCCATAATACTGTTTGGTGATGCAGATATGGATATAATTTGGTGATGCAAGTATAGATTTCATATCTATAATACTGTGGTAGCTGCAAATGTGCACATTATGTCTATCTCACATTGTGTAGAATGTAGATGAAAGACTAGAAAAGTTCCATTGTCTTTGCAACATCAGAAATGGATTTCAAATAAACATTTTGTTTATCATCTACTGCATAAAATAACCCCATCCTTCTCATGCACACTATATATCATAATTTAAGGTTGCATCATCTTGAATTACGTTTCACAGCACCACCCGCAATCTGCAGTCCTGAAACAATATGTTGTTGAATTGTTTCTACACTCCTCATTAGAGAGAGAGAGAGAGAGAGAGAGAGAGAGAGAGAGAGAGAGAGAGAGAGAGAGAGAGAGAGAGAGAGAGAGAGAGAGAGAGAGAGAGAGAGAGAGAGAGAGAGAGAGAGAGAGAGAGAGAGAGAGAGAGAGAGAGAGAGAGAGAGAGAGAGAGAGGGAGAGAGAGAGAGAGAGAGAGAATCATCTTTTCAAGCTTAACTGATCAACTTCTGTAGGACAGCCTGTTTTAGCTCTTTGATAAGTAATATTTGGTAAATTTCTTGAATTATATATATATATATATATATATATATATATATATATATATATATATATATATATATATATATATATATATATATATATATATATATATATATATATATGAAGAACGATACCTACCTATGATATTGTGTAGAGCCATTATATATTAATTCTGATAGCATATTAACACCTATCCTCACCTAAATTAACAGCACTGTAAAAACACTCATATTAATATTCACATGATGTAAACTACGTAATGTATACTGTGTTCTGAAAAAAAAAAAAACTTCAATATCAGATCGGAGGTACAATTACGGCATGTAATATTGCAATGATCATCTCAGCCGTCTTTGACATTTAAATTTTCTGTTATCGCCAGACGCCTTGGTCCTTGGTACCATCTCAGGCCGTGTACAGTTTCATCGACGTCGCTTAATTAGAGACAAGGAAGGCCCTACATTTTTCCTTCCCCTGTCATTATTAATGAATCTCAGGTGTCACAACTTGGTGTGAACATGGCCTAAGTATTCACCTGTGGAAATATGTCGATGCAAATGTGATTGGTATCCTATTCTCTGAGAAAAATGAATGTGCGATCATGGGTGTCGGAGCGCTGCTGGAGGATGGCTTGGCGACGAGGAAAAGCTGCCGAACTTTATGTAATTTCTTATTTAATGGGGCAAATTTTGACATGGTCTTTGTCATCATAATAAAGAATGATGATCATGCTAGCTCTAGACGTCATATCAGACGAAAAGAAGCCCATATACACGAGCTTGAGCTAAGATAACAGAGGCATGTTGATGCCCGGGCTCAATTTTGCCCGAGGCTCAATTTTGCCCGTGAAAGCGGCTTTACACCTGGCGATTCCTGGCCGGCAATACAGCCGCGACGATCTAGCGGCTAGACCGTCTGTGTGCTCTCGGGACCAAGTACGTTCACACGTGGGAGGAGCCGCCATCACGACGTAAACTGCTAGTAAATGCAAGGGCATGAATTCATCCCAGACACCCCAAAAGGCTACTGCCACATCTTAAAACCACAATGAGTTTGGTCCATTAGCCTAATATTGTAGAAATACTTTAAGTAAACGAGTTTTACCTTCAGTAGTATTGATTGATTGATTAATTTTGCGGCAGAGATATGTATTGGGGGAGCGAGGAGGCGTGACCACGCCACCCCCTTTATAACACAATTGAACTGGCTGAAAATGGACAAGAAGATAATTTTTGATGTTGCTGTCACTGTATACGTATAAGATAAAATGTCAGATGTCTCCAGAGTGGTTCCTGCACTTGCCTTCCACAACTGAGGTGACATAGAGTAGGTACACAGCAAGACACCCTACATGTTCCCCGCACCAACACCCTGCATGAGGGACACGTCTGTTCCTAGTGTAGACCCCAGGCTATGGAACGCTCTCCCACACTATGTAACACAATCAAATACTATACAAGTGTTCAGAAAAAGACTAAAGAAATTCTTACTTAATAATGACAAATATCAACTAGGATTCTACTGATGCCACGCTCACGCTATTTTGATATTGATTTGTATATAGTTTAGTAAACTTTTAGCTCAAGTCTTACTTTGATATATATATATGTTATCTGATGATACCTGTAATGTACAGAAAGTTTTTCTCTCTCTCTTCTCTCTCTCTCTCTTAACCCCTTGACTGCAGATTTCACCAGAAGACCTCCTCAACCTACAGGAATGGAACAAAAAGTGGCTGTTACAATTCAATGAAGAAAAATGTTAAGTCCTGCACCTTGGGAGGGGATATCCAGCACACCAGTACCACATGGGAAACACTCCACTATCCACCACAGAGGCAGAGAAGGGCCTGGGTCTATATGTTACCAAGCTACCAGTGAAACCCAGATCCATGCCTATCACAGAGGACTCGAAAACTTAATTTGTAGTACGCATCAAACTTTTGTTTTAGCAGACAGTCGGGCGATTGAACCTGAACGAGAAACATGTGTCTCATTGTGTACTATTCAAGGCTTGCAATGACACTTTACCTCGTGCATTATTTCAAAAGCCTATTACACACGTTCACTAAATATTTATCATCACGAGTGGTGTGGGCACGTTCCTCCCCACCTCAGAGCTGCCACTTTCAGCTGATGGGTGGACATTTCCTCACTCTCTCTCTACATTTATATATATATATATATATATATATATATATATATATATATATATATATATATATATATATCACCAGAATTTTCTCTTAATACACTCCAATGACCCGCACGTGTTATGAAACACGTGAAATTAATTCAGACAAGGAAAGGTTTTGCTGGCGCTGGGGATCGAACACACGACCAGCGAGACGGAGAGCCACCTTTACCAGTCGGCCAAAGAGGTGCCCCTGGCAGAGTGAGTTATAGGAGGCTCGCCTATCAGGCTTAGTCACTGCAGTATATATATATATATATATATATATATATATATATATATATATATATATATATATATATATATATATATATATATATATATATATATATATATATATATATATATATATATTATAAAGTACCTTCTCGAGTTACGTTCTATCTGAGTTTTGCGATCCTCGAGTTTCGCTTAACCCTAAATTCTTACCATCCTGACTTTCGCGCATTATCATCCTGAGTTTTGAGCTGCTTTAGTCCAGGAGCTAAGGGTGTTTGCATCCATTTTATGTCCACAAAATTACCCACCTGATTTTGATAGTGGACCACCTTGGACACATTTTTAGCGAGGGTGTTTGTTCTGAAACCCGGCAGTAATGGAGATATTCACTAGTTTGTTAGAAATGCTCTGATGCAAAATCGCTCCAAAAGTTAGGGGTACGGGAAATTAAAATTAACACAACATTGCACACAATTAACCTATGGTTTTGTGTTGGTGCTTAAATTGAAGCTAGTTTAGTTATCTACAACATGAAAACAAGTTCAAGGTCATCAGATGAAAGTCAAGGTCACCAGAGGTCAAAGTGTGACGTAATTTTACTTATG
The DNA here is from genome assembly GCF_024679095.1 of Eriocheir sinensis. Taxonomy (NCBI): domain Eukaryota; kingdom Metazoa; phylum Arthropoda; class Malacostraca; order Decapoda; family Varunidae; genus Eriocheir; species Eriocheir sinensis. The sequence goes on from NW_026112270.1 coordinate 166,512, forward strand.
CTTGAAATTAAGACTTTCTTCATTTGAAGGTTAACAAAAACTCACCATAGTGGTGAGTGCATTTGGACTTAGTGAAACCAAACCATGCAGAGGTGTTTTTAATGATATCAGCATCGAACTGCCTGAACTAAATCACAGAATTGAAGAGGCCGACGTGAGAATGATCCCACATGCCCTGCATGCTGTCAAGGGTGGAGCTTCAAGAATCATCTTATTGTCAAATGACACAGATGTCCTGGTACTTGGACTTCATTACTGGAATCTCTTGAGAGGTTATGGCCTCAAGGAACTGTGGATAAGAGCAGGTGTGGGAAATGCAACCAGACACATACCACTGCCTACCTTGGCAGAGAAGATGGACCCTGAGATCCGCAAAGTCATACTACCACTCCATCACCTTACTGGTTGTGATTCATCACAAATTTGGAACTAAATCTTCTGGTTTGAAAGCAAAGCCTGCTCAATATCTCTGTGAATTTGGGAAGGATCCAACCAATATTGACTTTGCGGCAGTTGAAGAGTATCTTAGAACGTCTTCAAATCTGGAACACCATGTAAATCAATGGACCAGCTGAGGCATCATCTCTACCATCACAGCAAGAAGACCATATTAGACCTTCCTCCAACTAGTCGCTCAGTTAAAGGACACATACTTCGAGCATTTTATGGGACATACTTGCAGTTACACTGCCTTGACAATGCAGAACTAAACCTGTGCGAGTTTGGCTTCTATCAGGATTACTGTGCTCTGCTGCCTGAGAGAATGCAGTTATTGCTTCCAAATGATTTTCCACTCCCATGCAAATGTTCTGCCAGTGCTACCCAGCGCTGTCCTTGCAGACAAAATCAAATTACATGTTGCCCCTACTGCAGCTGCCAGTCAAACAACACAGGCTGTAGAAACTGGTATCATAGAATCGTTTCACTAGTAAATAGGTTTCATGCATGCAACTGATATTCTTCTAAAATGTTGGTGTAAAGGTTGATGGAAAATGATTTTGTAAATTCTTATCATATCTGTTAAGTTAAATGATGTTCCTGTGCATTGCCGTATGTCTGTCTTTGCATGTATGTAATTGGCAAAAGTTGCCGATTTTCGCTATTTTCAACTCAACCTCAAAGGACTACTATTTGTGTTAGAGACTTCAATTCTTTTTCTAAAATTACCTAATATTGTATGGTATTCAGATGTGCATTCAAATAAACAGTTATATCATCATGAGTTTTTTTGTTGGCCTTCAAATGAAAGAAAGTCTTAATTTCAAGCATAAGTAAAATTACGTCACACTTTGACCTCTGGTGACCTTGACTTTCATCTGATGACCTTGAACTTGTTTTCATGTTGTAGATAACTAAACTAGCTTCAATTTAAGCACCAACACAAAACCATAGGTTAATTGTGTGCAATGTTGTGTTAATTTTAATTTCCCGTACCCCTAACTTTTGGAGCGATTTTGCATCAGAGCATTTCTAACAAACTAGTGAATATCTCCATTACTGCCGGGTTTCAGAACAAACACCCTCGCTAAAAATGTGTCCAAGGTGGTCCACTATCAAAATCAGGTGGGTATTTTTGTGGACATAAAATGGATGCAAACACCCCTTGGCTCCTCCTGGACTATTTGTCATGTACGGGTCACGTCCACCTACCATCGGCGTCAAGCACACTGCCTTTAACCCGGTAGCAGTGACGGGCCAAATTTGTGGCTTTACCGTGTAGCAGCGACGGGCCAAATTTGTGCCATGATATAAACCCCCAAAATAGATGATACATAATCTGATCACAAATGCTTTGATATATATTATGAAATGGTTTGTGTGAGGGGTGATTTTTTCTCATTTTTCTCGCTTAGAGGGACCATTAAGAAACATGATCCCTGCTGTAGTGTCACACTGGCCGTTTTCCTTCGAACATTGGGGCTATGGTCGAGAGAGAGAGAGAGAGAGAGAGAGAGAGAGAGAGAGAGAGAGAGAGAGAGAGAGAGAGAGAGAGAGAGAGAGAGAGAGAGAGAGAGAGAGAGAGAGAGAGAGAGAGAGAGAGAGAGAGAGAGAGAGAGAGAGAGAGAGAGAGAGAGAGAGAGAGAGAGAGAGAGAGAGAGAGAGAGAGAGTGAGAGAGAGAGAGAGAGAGAGAGAGAGAGAGAGAGAGAGAGAGAGAGAGAGAGAGAGAGAGAGAGAGAGAGAGAGAGAGAGAGAGAGACTTACACTAGCAGGCAATAATGAAAGATACTTAGAGCGAGCGATTCAATAGCTATTTTACGTGTTATATTATCAAATTTATCTTTAATTTTGTTTGTAAATAATTGAGTTCCGATGACTTTCTTGTGGGTTTCATTTATATATATCTTAAACGTCAAGTGGGAGTCCATATAAACGCCAAGATTCTTGATAAGTTTGCTGGGAGTGATGGGAGTCTTGCCAAAGATGAGAGTGGTGTTTTGGGGAATTTGTTTAATGACTGACCTGGTCCCAATAAAGAGACACTGTGTTTTATAAGTATTCAGCAATAGACCGTTTTTATTAAAGTATTCCCTGGCCAGTGAGAAGGTCGCTTGTGCCGCCATGATGGGGTCAGACAGCGCATTAACTGTACCAGTTTTCACGAACTGCGTGTCATCTGTGTACTGTACTATCTCGCGTCCATGTATCGTTTCAGAGAAGTCGTTGACAAAAATGGTGAGAAGAATTGGCCCTAATATTGATCCCTGAGGAACTCCGTATTGTATTGGTGCAGTCGTAGACGTGGTACTATTGACTTTGACTTTTCGACTTCTATCAAGTAAATAGTCATGGAACCAAAATGAATCTATATTGACCTTGAGTAGTTTATCTATTAAGATATCGTGTTATACACTATTGAAGGCTTTTGATAGGTTGCACAACGTTATAAGCGATAATTTTTTTTTCATCCAAATTTCTGTATAGTTTATTTGTAACCGTGGTAAGGGCGGTCTCTGTTGAAAGTTTAGGTCTGAGGCCGTGCTGAGTGTTAGAGAGAATTTTCTTGGACTCTAGGAAGGCAGTCATCTGTTGGGCTACAATTTTCTCTAATATCTTTGAGTGGCTCATACAAACCAAATATATTTAATGGCAAGAAGAGAGCAGTGTTAAAGACGACTGCTCTCTTCTGCCAACAGCTAGGTTTGGTTCATGTGAGCCACACACCAAATATGTACATTCTAACACACTCAAAGAAATGGTGAAGTTGTTTCTGTTTGTCAGAAACATCTGCCATGATTCCTGATGAGTCTGGTATGTGCATGTGTGTGTGTGTGTGTGTGTGTGTGTGTGTGTGTGTGTGTGTGTGTGTGTGTGTGTGTGTGTGTGATTGTTGTTACTCGATCCAAGTGTTTATGGTTGAAGTCTAGATGGGTGGGTTTGCCGCTCACGTGCAGAGGTGACAATGAGAAATTCTGGCAGGGAGGATCCACAGGCACGCCCAATCCACAACCGCTTCTTCCTGCCATTTGACTGCAGCACCAAGTCCACAACTTGGGAACTGGCAGCACAAGCCACGACACCCATTACTTTAGCAGGCAACGCCATGTCAATACAGGGCAAGTGCTTTGTTTACGTTGTGGATGTGGATACGGGCAACTGACCTTGGCCGTGCGTGACGCAAACCCGGAAAAGTTGGAGTTGCCGGTTGCCCTAGCTGCCGCCAACGCGGTGGAGGAAAAAGGCCCAGTGTGGCACCAACTTACCTACAACCGACAATTCGCTCCTGGTTGGGCGTATGGGCGTTGCCTGTAACCCCAATGGTTGGAGGAAAACGGCCAGTGTGACACCGTTTTAAGGCAGTGATCCCGCTGATTGGGTGAGCGCCAGAGATGACGTCATCGGACTCACAGCGAATCACAAGAGTGTTTTCAGAACTGTCAGCCAGTCATAAGGCAGCCGTCTTCAACTGCGGCTTCAAAACGACTCGTTCTCTCTTCCCATTTTCTTTCTTTTTCCAAGGTACATATTTTGAGATAAAAAGGGAGGAAAGGCGGAAAAACAGGTCAGCTTCACAGGTAAGAACAAATAAGTGCTTTCCAGTGTTTTCAAGACACAGTTTTGTAATCCTCGAGTTTAGCGCTAAACCCTCGGAACAAAGCAAGCGCGAAACTTGCTCCTTGTTAAGCAAACCCACGTCATGGCCTACATTTTAGATCCTTGTTAAGCAAACCCACGTCTTGGCCTACATTTTAGATCCTTGTTAAGCAAACCCATGTCTTGGCCTACATTTTAGCTCCTTGTTAAGCAAACCCACGTCTTGGCCTACATTTTAGCTCCTTGTTAAGCAAACCCACGTCTTGGCCTACATTTTATCTCCTTGTTAAGCATTAGCATAACCTTGTGTCACTCATGTATTTTTTTATTATTTTTTTTTACAAGAAGACGGCTCAAGGGCAACAAAAAGTGTAGAAAAAAAGCCCGCTACTCACCGCTCCCACAACAGATAAAAGTAAAGAGTGGCCAAAAGAGAGGTCAGTTTTGAGTGTCTTGCAAACTTCCTTACACACGAGCACAACAAAGGTACAGAACAAGACCGGGTGGAGTACTCACCGGCGCGGCAGCAGAGGCACCAGGAGGGTGTGGGTGTGTGGCCCTGACCACCAACTTGCCTGGAAAGAATATGTCTTGTTGTTGATAACTACAATAAACGTAATTATGAATTTTAATGAACATAATTGCTTTTTGAAAGCACAGGAACACGACTGAGTCTACTGTCTCATTATTAGGATACAAATTTGACCCCATGGTGATTGCAGTCCCTCCTCTGTTGCTCTGTGCTGGCTGCCTTAACTTGCCTGGGCTGAGTCATCTGTCAGGTTGTCCACTTGTGACTTCCCGTGACAACTCACCCTGGCCAAGGTGACACACTGAGCCGTGCCTTCACTTGGTACTGCCAAAGTTTATCACAAAAAATGTACTCACAAAAGTAAAACAATAATCAACAAAAAAATTATTTAAGAAAAAAAGTCATTTGAATAAAAAATTATTTGAATAAAAAAAATGATTTAAATCAAATAAATCATTTTTTTCTTATCAAGTGTTAACAGCACAAAAACTGTGCTAGGTCGCCGTCTCATGACCCTCCAACACAAACCCAACAATTTACATTATGCAACTAGGGGTCTAAAATGGAAAATGCTGAATAGTAAAGATGGCGCCATTATAAACACTTGCCTGCACCACAACGGGCTGGGGCCGACCATCAGGCCCTACTATGAAGGCCTACCGGCGCCACAGGCCAAGACGGAAAAAAAAAAAAAACTATAATGCCATGTTGTAGGGTTCATCAGGGCTAACAAATGTTATTATACAATGTCATGTCTACAATGCTTGGGTAAGCCAGGAAAACAACTTGAAGAGAACAACAAGAAGATGGACAATCTGTATATAAAAATCATGATTTTTCTACCCTGGAAGTGTGTGCTGATGACTGGAAACTGACTCAATGCACTTATTAAAGCTTATAAGTGTGTTTTGGAAGCCTACTAGTGTTTGTATAAAGCTGAACACTGACTTAGCACACTTATTAATCCGGTGACAGCGACGGGCCAAATTTGTGGCTTTACCACGCACCAGCGACGGGCCAAATTTGTGGCTTTACCACGCACCAGCGACGGGCCAAATTTGTGGCTTTACCACGTACCAGCGACGGGCCAAATTTGTGGCTTTACCACGTACCAGCGACGGGCCAAATTTGTGGCTTTACCACGTACCAGCGACGGGCCAAATTTGTGGCTTTACCACGCACCAGCGACGGGCCAAATTTGTGGCTTTACCACGTACCAGCGAAAGCCAAATTTGTGGCTTTACCACGTACCAGCGACGGGCCAAATTTGTGGCTTTACCACGTACCAGCGACGGGCCAAATTTGTGGCTTTACCACGTACCAGCGACGGGCCAAATTTGTGGCTTTACCACGTACCAGCGAAGGGCCAAATTTGTGGCTTTACCACGTACCAGCGACGGGCCAAATTTGTGGGTTTACCACGTACCAGCGACGGGCCAAATTTGTGGCTTTACCACGTACCAGCGACGGGCCAAATTTGTGGCTTTACCACGTACCAGCGACGGGCCAAATTTGTGGCTTTACCACGTACCAGCGACGGGCCAAATTTGTGGCTTTACCACGTACCAGCGAAGGGCCAAATTTGTGGCTTTACCACGTACCAGCGAAGGGCCAAATTTGTGGCTTTACCACGTACCAGCGACGGGCCAATCTTTTGCCATAATATAAACCCCTCAAAATAGATGATGCATAAACTGATCACAAATGCGTTGATATGTATTATGAAATGGTTTGCGTGAGTGATGAT